>NC_041389.1:261217706-261225854 GCF_002162155.2 Triticum dicoccoides
CAGGAGCTCCGCCTCGACCCCCTCTTCCTCCCCACCGAGCCAAGCCCCTCAGGAAGCTCTGCATCGCCTCCACGTCATCGTCTTCATCCTCGACCGCTGCCGATGGTCGCCGCCGATTCGCCGTCACTCGTGCGCCCCCGAGCTCGTCGATGACCCCACCCGATGCGCTGTGAGATCCTCCGTCTTTCCCCCTCCTCCCGAGCTCGTTCCTATCCTCTAGCTATGCCAGCCGCCGTACCCGAGCGCCGCCGTCCGCCATGGTCGTTGCTCTCGTAGCCACCGTGCGTCTCCGCTCGAGCTTGAGCCTTCGGCGTGCTCCTGGAGCAACGGCGAGTCCAACGGAACCCCTAACTAGCTCCCCCATGCACTCGAACCATGCGGCCGCCCTCGCCCGAACTCTGGCGACCGCCACGGTCGACGCTGGTGACGACTCCGGCCACCTCCGCTCCAGCCGCCTCCACCACTGGAAGCGCCACTCCGCCAGCTCCCCGTAGATGCTCCCCGCGCCCCAAACCATGGCCTGTAGCGCAATCCCGACGCGGACGCCGCCGCGATCTGAGGTCGCCGACGGTTAAACGCCGGCAGCTGACGTGGCACCGTCGTTAGTAGTTAATGACTCCACTAATTAACCCACACTCTCACTGACATGCGGGCCCTGCGGCCTAACTAACCGGCTAACTAAAATAGATTAGGTTTAATCTAATTGCAGTGGCCCCACGCGTCAGTTTTGACCGCGCTGACGTGGCCGTTGACTGGGCCCACACGTCAGCGGCACTAACCAGCCCCAGTCACTGACCAGTGGACCCCACTGGTCAGGTTTGACCCGGACCAGCCCCTGTTGACCTGCTGACGTCATGCCAACGTCATGCTGACGCAATATTCCTTTTCTGGAATTTAGCTTATTTTATAAATAATCAGGAAATTCTAGAAAATAGCTAAAACTTCAAAAATTCATAGAAATTCAACCGTAACTCCAAATGAAATAATTTATATATGAAAAATGATCAGAAAAATCCAATCTATCCATCTGTACAGGTTTCATGCATGTTAGAACAACTTATAGGTGCTGTTTAGCACAAATCATATTAATGGCATTTAAATATCCACATATGGAGTTTGAGTTTGAATCTTGGATTCAAACCAACTTCATTTAATCTAGTTTTAGTTGCATTAGCACAAACCACAGCATATTGCCATGTCACATTCATGCATCATATTGTGCATTGCATTGATTGTGTTTTTCCTCAGTTGCCGGTGATTGCCCCCTCTCGATAGACGTGATACCGATGATGTGATCGATGACACCGCTGAAGAGCTATATTATCTTCAGAAGTGCTAGGCAAGCAAAACCCCCTTGTTCATTCCGATACAATCCTACTCTCTCACTCATGCTCTCTTTTACTGCATTAGGACAACAACGACATATTTGTTACTTGCTGCGATAGCTGAACCCCTTATCCTCTGCATGACCTGTCATTGCCATAGTAAATAGATGAAACCCACTAGCATGAGTAGGAGTTGTTTGAGCCCTGATGTGCCTACTCTTTCATGCTTGTTTGTCATGCCTGCTATTGCTTAGAGTTGAGTCAGGTCTGATTCATCGGGGATGAATCAGAGGTGTGTGAACATGTCCTACTGTGTGTGAGCTAAGTGTGTGAACACGATTTGGTAAAAGGTAACGGTGAGAGGCCATGTAGGAGTACATGGTGGGTTGTCTCATTGAAGCCGTCCTCAGGAACTGAGTTCTGTGTTTGTGATCCATGATTCAGCTACTACCATACATTGGGCCCTGAAATATGACCCCGCTCGACTTCTTATTCACCCTAGTCCTCTATCCAGGAGTTGCAAGTAGTTTCTGGTGTTTGTAGTATGCTGGAGGCCGTGGACAGCGCTGACCGTAGGGGTGGGCTGTGATGCGGTAGGCACGTGGCCGGGTGTACGGGATACCCGTTAGGTATCTCGGGAACCCTGCACACATCGTTTGGGGCTGTGAGCGAAACTCCGGCCGGATCTCCTCATGGATGGAAACCGAATAGGCGATAAACCTGGACTAGAGACTTGAGTGTTTAGGTAGGTCATGGTCTACACCCACGTCGGCTTTTGCTTGAAGTCTGCCGAGCACATGTCGTGTGCAGACGCTAAGTGGTGGAAACATGTATGAAGAAGTACACCCCTGCAGGGTTAACATCATCTATTCGAATAGCCGTGTCCACGGAAAAGGACTTCTGGGTTACTTATATCAGTTCATAGACAAGTGAAAGTGGATACTCTAAAATACGCAAGATAAGCGTGAGTGCTATGGATGGCGTTCTCGTAGGGAGATGGGAGCGGTTCCATAGTGGTGTATTGGTTGGTGAATATGTGGACTCGTGTGCGCCTCCTCAAAAGAGTTGCTTGCAGTCGTAGTTTAGGATAGCCACCGAGTCAAAGCTGGCTTGCTGCAGTTAAACCCCACCATCCCCTTTGTTGATAATGATGCATATGTAGTTAGTTCTGATGTAAGTCTTGCTGGGTACATTTGTACTCACGTTTGCCTATTTTATGTTTTTGCAGAGAGACTTCGGTCTCGCTAGTAGTTCCGCGTGGACTTCGACGTTTAGCTTGATACCTCAGCTACGATCTTGTGCCTCGGCATGATCTGGTAGATAGTCAGGCTTCTCAGCCTTTTCATTTATAGATGTCTATACTCAGACATGATAGCTTCCGCTTGTGTTTTGACTTGTATGCTCTGAATGTTGGGTCGTAGGACCCCTATTTGTAATATCTCGCTCCTTGGAGCCTAATGAATAAATACTTGAGTTGTAGAGTCATGTTGTGATGCCATGTTGTATTTGCACATATCGAGCATATTGTGTGTATGTTATTGAAATGCTTGGTATGTGTGGGATCTGACTATCTAGTTGTTTATCCTTAGTAGCCTCTCTTATCGGGAAATGTCTCCTAGTGTTTCCACTGAGCCATGGTAGCTTGCTGCTGCTCCGGAACACTTAGGCTGGCCGGCATGTGTCCTTCTTCGTTCCTGTGTCTGTCCCCTCGGGGAAATGTCATGCGATGAATACCGGAGTCCTGTTTGCCCGCTACAGCCCGGTTCACCGGAGTCCTGCTAGCCCAGTGCTACAGCCTGGATTCACTCGCTGATGACCGACACGTTCGATGCTGGGTCATGGATGCCTGTCCTTGTAAGTTTGTGCCACTTTGGGTTTACGACTAGCCATGTCAGCCCGGGCTCCTTATCATATGGATGCTAGCGACACTATCATATACGTGTGCCAAAAGACGCAAACGGTCCCGGGCAAAGGTAAGGCGACACCCGTGGGAATACCGTGCGTGAGGCCGCAAAGTGATATGAGGTGTTACATGCTAGATCGATGTGGCATTGAGTCGGGGTCCTGACAGCTTTGGTATCAGAGCTTGACTGCCTGTAGTTTTACCAAGCCAAACTGGTCGAAGTTGAGTCTAGAAATTCTTTAGTTATATAAGGGAATTGATTGTGGGATGGGAACGTAAGGCTCTTTTTACTCCTTATACCTTATGCCCTTCTGATCTGAGTCATCTTATCTTTCCTACGGGGCTAAGGAATTAGGATTTCTCTTCTTTCTATCAGGATCACGTGTTACTAATCTGTAGACTTGTAAGATTGTTGGACTTAAGCCTCGTTTCAGTTCCTATTACTTCCGTATGTTAATTGTTGATCTCGAAACCTTGATATTGTGCTTCTGAGTGGTTATGCCACCATTTTTGTGAATGTCTCAAATCTTTTCTGAGCATTTACAGCCGTTATGCTGTCCGAGTCATCCCAGGTTTCTAAACAGTCTGATGCATTTGCAAATCCCTTCTTCCCGTTCCCGATGTCCTTTTGGTCAGATTAATCACACAAATTAGTGAGTTGAGATACTTTATTGCCTCGACATATATGTTGGAGTTAATAATTATGACCCTAAGTGCTTAGGGGATCATCTAGTGGTCTAGCCATGATTTGTGTCCCAGTGTGATGATTCTGGCCTTTATTCTCGAAAGCATTCCGTGATGCTACTTAGTAGTAGGTATTCTATTCCTGGGTTCTTGAACCCGAGATTCACTCTACTTACTTCATGTTGATAGTGTTTGCTAGTTCCTTTAGGTTAATGGTAACCTTGCGATAGTCCTCGAGGTTCGTGGTATTTCCTTCTTCCAAATACCATGAACCATTCAGGCAGAAGTTATTTGAACCAAAAGATCACAATCAGAGTACTCTTGAGGAGTTCTCCATTCATAAATCGTGACTCTGCCAGTCCTACCTCTCTGCATGGGTTATCCGGAAGAAACATATTGAACTTGGTTCGACATACTAATCTATGCATCCACAACTCAGAAAATTATATGTTCTTTGAGTTGTCCCTCTTAGTTTTCTTTTAACCCTGGTCTATCATTTGATAGTCAAGAGTATGCGTGCATTCCTACTACTCTTGTGGTCCGTCAAGCCATTCTATTCCGGAATGACTAGGAGAAACAAACTCCAGTACCTCATCCATACCCAGGATTGGGTCTTAGCAGTTGTACTCCGCAGATCAAAATACTAATCCAGTTTTTGTTCTGTTCCACCCTGGAGTGTTACCATCTTTATATTAAGATTATCATGGGAATTGCACACCATCCTATGAATTCTTGGTGCAGTGATACTTCTCTCCATCATTATTCATTTCTCGGTTCCCGTGTTGTTATAACCGGAATGTCGACAAGTGAATCGTGATGTGTGAAATCAATACTCCTAGCAACCTTGTTGCTTGGTAGTTAAATGGACAATAACCTCATTCTTAACGTGTTGGTTCTTGAATCATCATTCTAAGATTGATCGTGCTACCTTGTCCATCTTCCTGGTGCACATTTCGATTGATGAGTTAGGATTTTGTCAAGTCCTCGCTCATTTGATCATATCGTCTTGCCCTGAAAAGCAAGATTGTTCTCGATCTTAGTAACATATCGGTGGTTCGTGATTTTCCGAATATCTTCTCGAAAGTATCACCAGGTTGTCACCTGACCGCTATGTTGAGTTCGTGATCAAGTTGGTTTCCAATAAACCACTCCTTCCCAAGAATCTGTGTTGGATATCCCTGAGCTAGTTGGTTAAGCCAGACAACAACCTGGAGAGTTGGAGGATAAAAGCTTGCATGGCTTAGTTCATTTTAAGGGATATCTTCTTGTGTGTGTTGAAGAAGGATGATATCTTCATCAATTGATCCTTGAGACCAGTTGCTGGAGCTATTGTCCTGCCAAAACTTTGATTTGAGTGTGGGCTATTCTCAAATCAAATCAGAACCAACGATGTTCGTAATGTTGTCTTATTCGTGGATTTTCCTCGAGCATACACCATTATATCTTTTGGTCTGACCAGTGCTATCACCGTGTTCACCTAACTATGGAATTCCTTTTATATGGAAACCTGGATGAATTGTGGTTAAGCCCATCGACAACATCCTTGTCTTCTCCATAATTTTGTTAAACATTAAGCTAGTGTTGGAAACTTTTGAAAGCATTTGTTCATGCTAGCTCATGAAGCATATGTTCGGATGTAAGAAGTGACTTCCTCTAGTTCATGTGCATTTGATGCAAGTTGCCGCCGTGGATTCGAGAAAGTCAATGTTGCCTCCTCTGGAATCATCCCAAGTCAGTCATGCATGTGCGAAGTATTCTATGGTCTGATAGACTGATCATCTTCATTCTATACGTATCCCTAGTACACCAAGCCACTAATTGATTTGTTCAAGGAGAAGAAGCTCCTTCTTAAGAGTATACCTTATGCAAGGACTTTGATATCCCCGATGATGGTTCCCCACCGGAACTCGGTAGTGTTTTATTGTAAGACTACCATGTGATCATGTTTGTCTGAGACAACATGTTCACATGTGTGTAGCAGAACCAGCTCATGTTTTGGAGCTTGCTATCGTAGTTCATCTCCCGAGAATCTCGCAACATCATCCCGTCGATTTGTGTTGCAAACTTTCATTTTTCTTCCTAGACTCGATGAGTCTGGAATATCCTGACACCAACCAGATCTGAATCTCAGGCAGATATGATGGTCTGGAACATTTCCCAAGAACTATAATATCGGTCCCTCGGAAACCGGTAAAGTGGATGTCGTGGCCAACACACCCAGCCGGAAGACCTGTTATTGTAATATCTTGATTAAGGAAGTTGGCCACCTCCCCATAAGGATTTTGTAGGGTTTTACTCCAATAAGTTACTCCTTATGGATTCTTGAGCTCCCGAAGTCCGACCTTTTACTTGATGTTCTAGTTATCAAACCATATCTATGAATGGGATACACTAGCACATCAAGGAGAACATTAGAAGCGGAGTGCTAAATGTCTCTCGGTTGATCATTCAGATTTCGTCCCCTTGGCCCCGCTAAGATGAAATCTGAGAAAGTGTTATCTTCCTTTGCATCTACATCGTCCATCTCTATTCATCATGGTAGTGTGTTGTGTTGCCAGCACCCTTGACACGGATATTGGTAAAATCTTGATGATTATGGAAATGCTCAAGTTCTTGAGAGCACGCGCAAGTGCTAGGTTTGATCGTCGGCATTATCTGTATAGTGCTCTCAGTTTCCTCGGCAATGCTATGACCTTTTCAAACAGTGAATTCACTCTCTATTGTTGGGTTCTTCCCCAGCTACCAGAATCATTCCCAGCATTTGCATTTTGTTCCCAGCTTGCACCGCCAATGTGCCATTCCACCATGGGTCTCTTCCATTTCTGGTGATAAGCAAATTCATCCATTACGTTGTCTTCAACAAGGTAATCCACATCATCCAAGTCCGAGTATGCCATTCTACCGACCCCCTCCAAACGATCGCTCGAGAATTGCCTTAGGCTGGTTTAAAGAGTTTCAATGATCTCTGAATCAAAGGTAATTCTTTTTGCCACTTAAGGGGATATATCTACGAGTCACCATCCCTAAGGTGCCTCATTGTGGTATCATGGCAACTCAACTCCTCGCTACGTTGACAATCTCTTACCACCTTTTTAAGTGTGGAATTGTTGTCTACCTAGTGAACCCTCGTCATCTGTTCCACTCCATCCCTCTAGAGGTGTGCTTCGTCTCTCAGCTCGAGAGATGTTGCTATGCCTCATTCTGTGAGTTGATCCTAAGTTGATTGATCTTTGAGAAGATCGATTCTTCCGGAGTTGTCCTTTTCCTCTTGCTGTCATGCTAGTTGGAGTTCTCAGAGCAAGACGACGGGACAAAGATGGTGATCGAATCAACGCTTTTATGAAGTGCACCCTGGATTGTGAAGATTATACTAGTTTGCGTTTCCCCTTCATCTTACCCTACGCTTGAATCTCGAGACGAGATTCTTGTTTAGTGGGGGTGAGTTGTCACATCCCTAGCTTCTGGTGCTGCCTAGTGTTTGCATCATGTTTAAATTTTTGAAACTTGAACTGAGGAAATTTGGAAGCCTCAAAAACTTAAATAAAAGAAGGGCAAAACCCTAAAATCTCATTCATTGTTCCAAAATGCTCTTCTTAAATGTTTGATAATTTTTGGCAAGGGTTCTGGTCCCAACCAAAATATTGAACATTTTTAAGGACTTAATCTTGGGACTTTGAATTTAAATCATTAGCTATTTGAATTTGAATTATATTCATATAATTAGAATATAATTTCAAATACCCCTGAAATATTTTATGAGCTTTTGGAAAAGTCCATCTAGCAAAATAAAAATATTCAGAGGAGTTTTTGGCATTGTTTGAATTATTTTAAATTCAAAACAGTGGCAAAACAAATTTAAAAAAATAAAACAAACAGAAAATAAAACAGAGCACTTACCTGGCGCTCACCTCGCAGCCCACCTGGTGGCCCAACAGGACCGGCCCAGCGCGGCCCAGCCCACCTCCTCCTGTCGTCTTCCTCCCCTCGCCCCGAAGCAGCTCGGTGGCGAGCGCTGGCGATGCCTCGGCCACCTCCTGCTTGCCGCCTTCCCCTCGTCGCCCTGGACCCCGTCCGCGACGCCACGCAACCCCCCGACCCTTCTCACTCCCCCTGTGCTCCTCCCCCTCCTCTGCTCTCTCCTGTAGCACCACCGACACGCCACCATCGCCGCCGACGCCGATTGCCGCAGCCACCGGCCACCCCTCGCCCTTCCGCTGAGCTCAGGAGCTCCGCCTC
>NC_041389.1:261226020-261259054 GCF_002162155.2 Triticum dicoccoides
TCCCCCTCCTCTGCTCTCTCCCGCAGCACCACCGACACGCCACCATCGCCGCCGACGCCGATTGCCGCAGCCACCGGCCACCCCTCGCCCTTCCGCTGAGCTCAGGAGCTCCGCCTCGACCCCCTCTTCCTCCCCACCGAGCCAAGCCCCTCAGGAAGCTCTGCATCGCCTCCACGCCATCGTCTTCATCCTCGACCGCCGCCGATGGTCGCCGCCGATTCTCCGTCACTCGTGCGCCCCCGAGCTCGTCGATGACCCCACCCGATGCGTTGTGAGATCCTCCGTTTTTCCTCCTCCTCCCCGAGCTCGTTCCTATCCTCTAGCTATGCCAGCCGCCGTACCCGAGCGCCGCCGTCCGCCATGGTCGTTGCTCTCGCAGCCACCATGCGTCTCCGCTCGAGCTTGAGCCTTCGGCGTGCTCCTGGAGCAACGGCGAGTCCAACGGAACCCCTAACTAGCTCCCCCATGCACTGGAACCACGCGGCCGCCCTCGCCCGAACTCCGGCGACTGCCACGATCGACGCCGGTGACGACTCCGGCCACCTCCGCTCCAGCCGCCTCCACCACTGGAAGCGCCACTCCGCCAGCTCCCCGTAGATGCTCCCCGCGCCCCAAACCATGGCCTGTAGCGCAATCCCGACGCGGACGCCGCCGCGATCTGAGGTCGCCGGCGGTTAAACGCCGGCAGCTGACGTGGCACCGTCGTTAGTAGTTAATGACTCCACTAATTAACCCACACTCTCACTGACATGCGGGCCCTGCGGCCTAACTGACCGGCTAACTAAAATAGATTAGGTTTAATCTAATTGCAGTGGCCCCACGCGTCAGTTTTGACCGCGCTGACGTGGCCGTTGACTGGGCCCACACGTCAGCGGCACTAACCAGCCCCAGTCACTGACCAGTGGACCCCACTGGTCAGGTTTGACCCGGACCAGCCCCTGTTGACCTGCTGACGTCATGCCAACGTCATGCTGACGCAATATTCCTTTTCTGGAATTTAGTTTATTTTATAAATAATCAGGAAATTCCAGAAAATAGCTAAAACTTCAAAAATTCATAGAAATTCAACCGTAACTCCAAATGAAATAATTTATATATGAAAAATGATTAGAAAAATCCAATCTATCCATCTGTACTGGTTTCATGCATGTTAGAACAACTTATAGGTGCTGTTTAGCACAAATCATATTAATGGCATTTAAATATCCACATATGGAGTTTGAGTTTGAATCTTGGATTCAAACCAACTTCATTTAATCTAGTTTTAGTTGCATTAGCACAAACCACAGCATATTGCCATGTCACATTCATGCATCATATTGTGCATTGCATTGATTGTGTTTTCCCTAAGTTGCCGGTGATTGCCCCCTCTCGATAGACGTGATACCGACGATGTGATCGATGACACCGATGAAGAGCTATATTATCTTCAGAAGTGCTAGGCAAGCAAAACCCCCTTGTTCATTCTGATACAATCCTACTCTCTCGCTCCTGCTCTCTTTTACTGCATTAGGACAACAACGACATATTTGTTACTTGTTGCGGTAGCTGAACCCCTTATCCTCTGCATGACCTGTCATTGCCACAGTAAATAGATGAAACCCACTAGCATGAGTAGGAGTTGTTTGAGCCCTGATGTGCCTACTCTTTCATGCTTGTTTGTCATGCCTGCTATTGCTTAGAGTTGAGTCAGGTCTGATTCATCGGGGATGAATCAGAGGTGTGTGAACATGTCCTACTGTGTGTGAGCTAAGTGTGTGAACACGATTTGGTAAAAGGTAACGGTGAGAGGCCATGTAGGAGTACATGGTGGGTTGTCTCATTGAAGCCGTCCTCAGGAACTGAGTTCTGTGTTTGTGATCCATGATTCAGCTACTACCATACATTGGGCCCTGAAATATGACCCCGCTCGACTTCTTATTCACCCTAGTCCTCTGTCCAGGAGTTGCAAGTAGTTTCTGGTGTTTGTAGTATGCTGGAGGCCGTGGACAGCGCTGACCGTAGGGGTGGGCTGTGATGCGGTAGGCACGTGGCCGGGTGTACCGGATACCCGTTAGGTATCTCGGGAACCCTGCACACATCGTTTGGGGCTGTGAGCGAAACTCCGGCCGGATCTC
This sequence comes from Triticum dicoccoides, assembly GCF_002162155.2. NCBI lineage: Eukaryota > Viridiplantae > Streptophyta > Magnoliopsida > Poales > Poaceae > Triticum > Triticum dicoccoides. The sequence goes on from NC_041389.1 coordinate 261,228,138, forward strand.
CTCATGGATGGAACCCGAATAGGCGATAAACCTGGACTAGAGACTTGAGTGTTTAGGTAGGTCATGGTCTACACCCACGTCGGCTTTTGCTTGAAGTCTGCCGAGCACATGTCGTGTGCAGACGCTAAGTGGTGGAAACATGTATGAAGAAGTACACCCCTGCAGGGTTAACATCATCTATTCGAATAGCCGTGTCCGCGGAAAAGGACTTCTGGGTTACTTATATCAGTTCATAGACAAGTGAAAGTGGATACTCTAAAATACGCAAGATAAGCGTGAGTGCTATGGATGGCGTTCTCGTAGGGAGACGGGAGCGGTTCCATAGTGGTGTATTGGTTGGTGAATATGTGGACTCGTGTGCGCCTCCTCAAAAGAGTTGCTTGCAGTCGTAGTTTAGGATAGCCACCGAGTCAAAGCTGGCTTGCTGCAGTTAAACCCCACCATCCCCTTTGTTGATAATGATGCATATGTAGTTAGTTCTGATGTAAGTCTTGCTGGGTACATTTGTACTCACGTTTGCCTATTTTATGTTTTTGCAGAGAGACTTCGGTCTCGCTAGTAGTTCCGCATGGACTTCGACGTTTAGCTTGATACCTCAGCTACGATCTTGTGCCTCGGCAGGATCTGGTAGATAGTCAGGCTTCTCAGCCTTTTCATTTATAGATGTCTGTACTCAGACATGATAGCTTCCGCTTGTGTTTTGACTTGTATGCTCTGAATGTTGGGTCGTGGGACCCCTGTTTGTAATATCTCGCTCCTCGGAGCCTAATGAATAAATACTTGAGTTGTAGAGTCATGTTGTGATGCCATGTTTCATTTGCACATATCGAGCATATTGTGTGTATGTTATTGAAATGCTTGGTATGTGTGGGATCTGACTATCTAGTTGTTTATCCTTAGTAGCCTCTCTTACCGGGAAATGTCTCCTAGTGTTTCCACTGAGCCATGGTAGCTTGCTGCTGCTCCGGAACACTTAGGCTGGCCGGCATGTGTCCTTCTTCGTTCCTGTGTCTGTCCCCTCGGGGAAATGTCACGCGATGAATACCAGAGTCCTGTTAGCCCGCTACAGCCCGGTTCACCGGAGTCCTGCTAGCCCAGTGCTACAGCCTGGATTCACTCATTGATGACCGACACGTTCGATGCTGGGTCATGGATGCCTGTCCCTTTAAGTTTGTGCCACTTTGGGTTTACGACTAGCCATGTCAGCCCGGGCTCCTTATCATATGGATGCTAGCGACACTATCATATACGTGTGCCAAAAGACGCAAACGGTCCCGGGCAAAGGTAAGGCGACACCCGTGGGAATACCGTGCGTGAGGCCGCAAAGTGATATGAGGTGTTACATGCTAGATCGATGTGGCATTGAGTCGGGGTCCTGACAAGGGTGCTCAAACACTCAAGAGTAACAAGATCCGCTAGGGATTAGTGGGGGGAATCAAATTTATCTTGGTGGAAGTGTAGATCGGGGCCTTCTCAACCAATCCTGAGCAAATCAACAAATTTGATTGGCTAGGGAGAGAGATCGGGCGAAAATGGAGCTTGGAGCAACAATGGAGCTTTTGGGGGAAGAGGTGGGTCAACTTTGGGGAAGAAGACCCCCTTATATAGTGGGGGAACAATCCAACCGTTACCCCCCAAAGCAGCCCCGTAGAGGGCGGTACTACCGCATGAGGCAGCGGTACTACCGCTCCCCCTGGCGATACTGTCGCGCAGTCTGGAAGGCAGGGGAGAAAGGGACCCGAGCGGTACTGCCGCGGTGGTGGGGCGGTACTGCCGCTCTACTGCTGCTGCAAAGTACCGCACAATCTGACACAAGAATTGACCCCCTTGAATCGACGCAGTAGGGGCCTAGTACCGCAGCGGTACTACGGCTGAGGACCCACCGGCGGTACTACCGCCGCGGAGCGGTAATGCCGCCTATGACCCCTAAGCGGTACTACCGCTGGGTACCGCGGTACTACCACTGGGACCAGACAAATCCCAAAGAAGGAGGGAAGAGCTCTCCATTGAAGCGGAAAGGCTCAGAGGGTGTGAAAAGGATGTGTACGTGTTGATTCCACCCTAGCCTTACCAAAGGGGACCCCCTCTTGATAGTACGGTGCCCTCTACGAAACTAGTCCATCGAAAAAGAAACGAAAGAGCTACACCGTCTTGAATGACACTCCGAGGGAAAGAAATCTTCTCGTGCCAAAGATGGATCTCTGAAATGCTCAAGGCACACGATTAGTCCGCAAACATGTTGTCATCAATCACCAAAACCACATAGAGAGAGATATGCCTTAACACCTGTGTGGCCGGAGGGCCTATCCCCAACGGTTTCTGGGTCGTGTGGGAAGGACCCCCCTATCGCACACACTCACTAGGCGACGGTTTAAACCTTCGTCGCAGAAAGGGGGTAAAAACCGTTTGTATAGCACGTCTCTGCATCAGTGTGTGCTTGTAGTTCAAATTTGAATTATGCACATTAAATGCCTAGAAACTCAATTAATGTATTAAAAAGGTCAAACGAACCCTGAATAATTCCAAATTTTAACACGCCACTCATAGAGTTGCATGTTCACTGCAAATAAATGTTCTAGCAATTCAAACATCATCCTTTCCCTCCGTAACACCATTTTGTCTTCCGAATCAAAATGAAAAAAAATCAGGTACACCACAAACAGTTTACTAGCAAGAATCGTGTGCGATGCGATATAAAATATCTTGTTGCACCCTCTTGTATGGCTTACGCTAGAAGCTGCATCATCTACAGTCCACCGCCCGTGATTCAACCACACTTGTGCGCCAGTTTCTCGCGGCACCGAGCAAAATTTTTTGGCAACCGCGGAAATATCTAGCTCCCCGCCCCTCCCCCGACCAAAAGCCACATTACCATTGTTCCTCCTTCCTTTCCAAGTTCAAACATTCACTGCTAACTTGCAGCACCGCCTCCTCAACGGAGACCCTTCTTCTTGCTGCGTGACCTCATCGATATAGTCAGGTAATCCACACCCATCCCCATCCTCCTCCTCCTCCTTCTCCATCCACATGCCCCGACCGACAACGCGACACCTTCCGCCGAAATCACTGCCCCATCCACCAAATAAGCGTCGGCCACAACCATTTTGCACGCAGTATAGCGAGGAGCTCAGGAGCATCTGTAGTGGAGAAGAAAATCGCGGCCACACGCGCGGATGAGGTCGTGATGGCTGACATGCATGCCGGTCGCCAAATCTTGGATGAGCACCTCGCCTTCGAGGCCACCATCGACGCCACCACGCGATTGGCTACTTTAAAATATAGTTCATGGTATTTTCTAGATGCCACCGTGCGGTGCCTTCTAGTGAATTGTCCTCTGTAATGTTAATATGCAATCTGATCTTCTGAAATGTAATGTTTACTTAATAGTTTGGTCCAACAATTGCTTCATTTCCTAGTAGTTATCAAGCATTATTGGTTTGATTAACTGTGTTATCTTATAGTGTATGGTTTTTTGTGCAATGTGGTGCTTAGTTAACTGTTTGGTTCATTTGTCGTGGGTACAGTTTTGTATTGTTATGCATGTGAGGAATAAATTGAGTTTGGTTGTACTAAATACTCGAGAAACATATACAATTGCTCTATTTCCAAGTTGTTTAGCAAGGTTTGTCTTATCCTTGGGTCTTCGTAGTGTTGTAGAGGTCTTCGGCGTTGGTGTGTAGCGGCTTGGCTGCTCTGTGATTTGCCTCATCACCAATGGCATGAGGTTGGTCTAGGTTGAGATAATCTATTGATCTGCAATTTGTCTATTTTTCATTAACATATGCTACTGATAGTATGCCAACTCGCAGATAACCTGATCAAGATCTGCCTTATATGTGTTGCAGAGAAACAATGGGAGGCAATGAGGTTTACCATCGAGGTTTGCACATGCATGGTCCTTTGACTAATAGCACATTATTGTGCATTTGCAGGAATCATTCTAATATTTAGTTTTTTTAACAATTTGGTCTTGCACATGTAGGTCCCACCGTCAGAGGTTTAGACCCACTGTTCGACCCATTTTTCATATGGGGAAATGAGATGTCCATGAATATCAGTCAAGTCAAGAAACTCAGAAAGATTGTTAGGATAAAGAAACTTGCGACGAATAATAGCAAGATCTTTGTTTGCACAATGAAGAAGACACTAGCCAAATATAGGATGGAACTAACTCTTTTACCTTGTTTTTTCCCTTGTGCCATTTCAAATTTTAGAACAACTATTTATGCATATCTTTGTTTTCAGTACTTTCCAAAGCAGTTCACCGATGATTACCTCTCAAACCACCTGCATGGAGAAGAGGCGAGGAAGGTATTCATTCAACACCCATGGTACAATATTGAAGTCTTCCTTAAGAGGACGAAGGTTGGGCGGGCAATTATCCATAGCCACTGGCCTAAAGTTGCAAGGACATTCAACATCACTGAAGGCTCAATATTCGCCTTCCACTTCAGCAGTTTCCCAGATGGGATTCACTTGTGTATTTACCGTGTATGAGGCTACTTTCCAAATGCTTTCAATGTTGCATGTGAAACTTGGTGCTGTTGTGTAATGATGTAGCTAGCTAAATGCCTATATGGTGTAACCGAGTGCTGAAGCTATCTGATGTAATTCAATTATGAGATCCTGGTTGCCATAATACAGATATGAAATACACTGTGTGTTTTATAAGAAATGTCAATTTGATTACAAAATGGATTATCAATAATAGGCCAATTAGCCTGCTTATTAGGGTTTTCTATTGCTGAATGTTTCTCAGACAACATCATGGGCGATGAACTCAAACAACCCACACGGTTTCTAGAAAGTGGGCGTGTTGGATCAATGAAGAATCACACATGACTTCGGACAGAGAACTATTTGCATTAGGCCACCTTGCACAAATGTTTCCACATAAAAAATCGTGTGTGATATACATACGAACGGAAACGTTTTTCTGGGATTCACTATGTGGGATATACATACAAACGAAAATGATTTGGCCTGCATAGTTGTCTTCGTTGCCTCACCCGATCGCACACGAGCTCATTTTGCCCCGCGTGTGTGACCAAAGGACCTATACCCGAAGGTTTCTAGGTCATGTGGAAAGGACCCCCCCCCTATCGCCCACACTGGCCAGGCGATGGTTTAAAACTCCATCGCGGAAAGGGGTTAAAAACCGTTTGTATAGGACATCTTTGCACCAATGGTGCATAAGATACCATGCAAAAGAAATAAGAAAGAACATACAAATCTCAACTACTTAGTGGGAGGGCGATGGAGAAGCTCAAAGAACCCCTTCTATTCCAGGGAAGTGAAGCAAGAGGAAGTCGGCGTGCTTTGTTAGATATAAGATGGCGAGCATGAAGGAGAATGCGGCAGCAAAAAGAAAAGGATATAGGGAAGCAAGCATGCCTAGGGCTTCATGCTACAAAGACACCCCGTGGGCTACAAGGACATCGAATTCACCAACCGAAAATAAAACCCAGGCACACACTGACATGCAGGACTGCAAGGATAACACTGCTAGCCGTGGAGCAAGGGGGTGCTAATCTACCGAGCAGAAGACACACTTTTATGTAGGGTATCAAATGACAATATCCAAATTCAATATGCCACTCCTCCGAGCCGTCGACCCAACACACTAATACATGGACCCCGGATGATGGCCTCACGCCAAAAAACCACCTAGGTCAAGTAGAAAAGAGTATTGAAGCACCAGCACGAACAACCACAAGGGGCGTTGCACATCCCATCCCATGCTCTCCCACTGCATACAGAGAAGGCAAGGTCAAATAATGTCTTCATCCATTAGAGCCATCGACCCAACACACTGGCAGGCATACCCATATCATAAACTGACCCAACAAGCAGTTGGGTAGGATAGGAATGAGCACCAAAGATCCAGCATGGACATAAGAGGAGGATCTTTAACTATTGATGGTGTAATACACCGGGGGTGGTTCGTCATCAAGGTGCCCGACAGTAGGCCTGTCGGTAGGCCCACAAGGCCCACCTTATGACCAGCAACAGGGGCAAGCCCGAAGGAATGGATAGAAGTCTATGGACCACCTTGGTCCCCTTGATGATCACGACGGTGACCTAGATCACATTTCTCTCTGTAAAACCCTAACCCCTACCATGCATGTAAGGGGAGGCTACAGGGCTCTCATTCCCATATACTCCCATAGAAAGAACTCTTGATAGACTCATACATCCCCTTGTAATCCCTCGCTCGAGGTATATCCACCATCAATAACAAACACAAGCAAAACGTAGAGTATTACTCCACCATGGAGGCCCAAACCTAGGTAAAATCCTCATGTGACCTCTGATCTATGACTTTCAGCTACGCTAGGTACCCTGCCGAGGGATTTGATGGTTTTTCGCACCGTTACTTGGCGCGCCAGGCACGGGCCGTGTCAGCTGGAGACCGATCTCAGATCGGATCTTCCTCAGCCTCCAATGGCCTCCCGCCGGGGGAGAGCCTTACCTTTGGATCCCTCACCTTCACCATCGACGGGACGGGCCAGGTCAACATCAACCCATCGGCCCGCCCTTTACGCACAATCTACATCGGCGTCATGGCCTTCATCATCAACAACCACGTCGACCTCTGTATGTGCCTACCACCAATCCATCATATCGCCGCGGCATCACGATCAATAGTAGTGGCATATTCGCCACCCACCTCTGGGCCCTGGGGGCTAACCAAGCCCTAGAATACTGGAGCCGCATACCAAAGGCAATCCTTGAGCGCCTCCATAACCAAATCGGCCAGGAGGCCAATGGTAGCAAGATGCCACGGGCTACACGACACCCTCGCCGTCGACCACTGATTTAGAGGCCGATGGCAGACCAGTGCTCAGGGCGCGCGACACTAGTATCATGGCCTGGACACTGCAGCAACCTCACAGATTTCCACCAGCCCACCCCAACATCACACCCTGTTGTGATGGTTTTCGACCACTGATCAAATCAGATCAGCAATTTGTATTATTTACCGTCCAAGGTATAATTCGCTTCCATTGTATTAGTTGTATCTTAGTGGGAAGACCCTTATTGCATCTGTTCGTCAAATTTGACCGCTGGGAGTTGTTGTATATATATGTTGTTGCGGATTCTTTTGTGACATGCATTGTGATACCACACGGCGTGCATATTTCCACATGTACCTTGTGTAAAGGCGACACCTTAGGATTGATATGATGCGGAGGCTAGCGGAGGTTGCCATATCTCCTAATGTCGCTCCCGGGGCGCTACGCTTGACGCTGACAGCTCGCACGCACATACAGTAGTACCCAAAAGTAATTATTAATTACTACATCCGATCATGGCTCGAGCAGGTGTGAGAATGGATGGAATTATTAAGCATTTCTTCTTCTATCCTTCTAAGACATACAATAGTGGAGCAAGGAGCAAGGAAACATATCAAGATATAGAGAGCATGACCGGCAAGAGCCTGGCATTAAAGGGCAATGACCGCCAAATGGGTTGGAAGAAGATACTGATGCTTTGTAGTAGGTCCGCAGACACACATGCCAGGACCAAGTGGGTGATGCATCAATACCACCTGGGCGACATTGAGAACGTGAAAGAGTAGGAGTTGGTCATCTGCAAGATCTTCTACCAGACCACTGAGTCCAGGAAACGAAAGGCGTAAAGGAACAACTATTAGTCTTATGTGTAAATATATGCTATATATATTTTGCTGCCATATGAAAAAAAAACTCTAGGATGGATCCATAATTAAAGTGACATCCTTCCTCAGAATAGCGCTTTACGAAAGAGCACGACATTGAGACCACACCTCTGGAGATCACAAGTCGGCGGCTGAGTATGGCTAAGTACCTTCTATCCGACTTAAAGTCGTTTCTCCAAAGACCGACCTTGACCACGACAGCCCAATAGACCAAATTATCCTCACTACGGGCCACATTTGATTTTGTGCCATGGATGCAACGGGTCATCTAGTGAAGAAGAAAACCGGAGCACCCGACTACTCCTTTTACATCGACTCCAGCAAAAATCCCAATGAGATTCACATGAAACAAAAATGAATTGAATCATCGTGCCTACGCTATGCACCCGCATTGTAGATGACCTAACCAGGTTCAACTCTTAGATTAAGTATATCAATATGTTGTACCTTCACACTTCCATATTTTTAAAATGTGTGTAGCAATCCTAGATCTAACGTGTATGTAGCAATGTACGTTGGCGTTATCTCATGCAACTCTCACTGAGCATATGATCGCATGCAATGAGCCAAGTGCAAAGAACTGACTATTCTTTATGCATGATACTATATCACACGAAGAGTTCATGAAGATGGTCATCACTTTATATGCTATCTGGTCTGCTAGGCGAAAGGTGATCCACGAGAGTATCTATCAAAGCCCCGACCAGATTCATCGGTTTGCACAATCCGAGCTATCAGAACTGGCTACCCTCCATTCTACGTTTTCGTCAACCCCAACTTCAAACCATATGAGAGAGACTAGACAGATGTGGCTGCCACCGAAACAGGGCCATGCAAAGATCAACATGGATGGTGCCTTCTCCCGTAATGGCACCTTTAGTGTGGTTGTTGCTTTCCGCAGGAATGAAGACAATATGTACGTCGGAGCTTCGGCAATTATTGTACAACACATCAATGATGCATCGAGCCTTGAAGCACTAGCATGCCAAGAGGGAGTCGCTCTAGCCGAGGACCTTCATTTTGCAAGCAAGGAGATTGCCTCAGATTGTCACGACGTTGTCAAGACATTGAGAAGGAAACAAATGATCTCTATGGTGCAATCATTCAAGAAATCAGGGCTCACAAGTTAGCTATCTCTAGTTGTCATTTTATGCATGAACGTAGAAATTTTAATTTTGAGGCACATAACCTTGCAAAGCACGCTTGTTCTTTAGGTATTGGTCGCCATGTATGGTTGGGCCTTTCCTATGATCCAGTAATGTGCAACATCCTTGGACATCACCATGTCAAGAGTTCATTTGGCAAGTGACACGTGCGATATCTAATACACATACATAAAGATGAATCATCTCCTTTACACGTGTTCACTTGACTACTTCGAGGATGGTATACTATTTGACACTCCTCTCATGTGCATGCATAGGTATTGCCGGAGCTTCATTAACGATGAGGAGGAGTGCAAGCACAAGTGTACACCTACACCATCCACGAGGGAAGCGTGGAAGCGACACCGGAAGAAAGGAGAAGAAGACAGGGCTGCTGCCTGGCATGAAGCCAGACATCCAAACAACCGGCCGGATCATCCGGGCATCAGTCGGACGCCCAGGTTCCATCCCGAATCATCCTGCTATGGTGAATGAAGGCACCCGAAGGCTTGCCCTGAATCCGGATCATTCGGGACTCCGTTCGGATCATCCGAGAGCCCATCCGGATCATTCGGGACTCCGTCCGGATCATCCGAGAGCCCATCCGGATCATTCGGCCTTGCATGTGTGCATGACGGGCCACTTGGCCTTGTATCCCCACCTAACTTACACCTTCGCCCTTAGCACGATATATAGACCTCCTCTACCTCATTTGTAGGATAGCTAAGAATAGATCTCATATCATAGAGCTTAGCTCATGTATCTCCCCATGTGGTATTCCTCTTAGGAGAAGATCCATGAGTGGATTCAAGGCGAGAAGAACCATCTACGGTTGCCAAGGCCCTTAAGGGAAGATTCCTCTATGGAATTAAAGACCCATCTCTCCTAGAGATTTGGATGAACTACCTTGTATCTTTATTTCCCTTGTTGTTCTTGGATCTAATGCATCCCTTGTATTGCGTGTGATTTGATGAGTAATTGGTGTGAATCTTGTCCAATAAAGCACTAGTTGAGCTATGTGTGTTCTACAGGGGTCATGCCCCCCACCCCAACCCATATATCTTTTGTGAACAAACTTTGTTTTGGGTGTCACAAATTGATAGAAATATAGTGTTTGGCCCCTACAGAAAATTATATTTCACCCTTTGCCCCCTCAACTATCCCTCGCTAGCTCCACCACTACAATAGAGTGTTTTCCCCTTTGATTTCTTCATGTTTTCCCCTCGTGTTCTTTGTGTTCCTACTTGAATCCACCTTCAATTCATGAACACCGGGACAAATCTCACCAATTAGGGTTGTGCCTATATCATCGAGTCATAGTACCTGTAAACATTCACATTAAGAATTAATAAAGCGTGTGTTTGCCTAAAAAAATCTATTAACAACGTGCAGCTCTGTTATATGGTTTGGGAAAGAAGTATTATAAGCTATTAGGACTATGTGCATCAATTGATATATGGGTCAACATTTTATTTTTCTTCTTACAAAAAAGATCTTGTTTAGAGATTTAAGCAGGCATTTGATGAACTAGTTCATGTTTGTTCAAGTGAGTTTAAAACACTAAAACCTTAGAGAATTAGATTATTTATCCAATTTTATTTTGTATATACTTCGATATTTTTCCTTTTGTCTTACCCTTGTGTCACCGTTACTCTCCTCGTCCGAATTTATTAGGTCCCCTCATATTTGGGCTAGACTTTTGACTATTTATATGACTACTAGTAAAATATAAAGTATACCCAACAAAAGTATATAACTTTACTTATAGTTCAAAAGAGATTTCCCACGGTCTAATTTTTGTGATGTTGTACAGTATAAATTACTATTATATTTCACTCCATTCGTTCCGTAATATAAGACCTTTTAGCATTTTCTTAATTCGTATGTATCTAGACATACTTCAATATGTATACTCACTCATTTTAGTATATATGTAGTTCATATTTTAAAATCGCTATAAAAGGTCTTATACTCCCTCCGTTTCTAAATATAAGTCCTTTTAGACATTTCAAATGAACTACTACATACGAATGTATGTAGACATATTTTAGAGTATGGATTCACTCATTTTGCTCCGTACATAGTCATTTATTGAAATGTCTAAAAAAGACTTATATTTAGAAATGGAAGGAGTATTAGGAAAGGGGGACTATTAGCTAAATTTACAGGTCAAATTTTAACCCAAAATAAGAGGGTCTACTAAACCCGGACCGAGGGAGTTGGTGGAATAGTTGATGCGCTCCCCGCAGTTGCCATCCTAGCTGAACGCGGCGGACAGCACGCCCAACGGTGCCGCCACCGCCGCCGCCGTCGCCTTCGAAGCCCCCGCCCTCGTGATGGAACCCTCGTTCGATGACGTCCCCGAGGTCGTCGGCTGGATGTCGTCGATGGTCGACCGCGGCGGCCGCGCGAGCCAGGAGAGCCACCGCCTGTTCCTGGCGCGGCGCACGGCGCTCGAGATGCTGCGGGACCGCGGATACAGCGTGCCGGAGTCCGAGCTCGCCCGCACGCTCCCGGAGTTCCGCGCGTGGTGGGCACCGGAGCCCGAGATCGAGCGCCTCACCTTTTCCACCTTCCTCGCCTCCGACCACTCCGACAAGGTGAGTTTACTGCTCCTTCCCCGGCTATGTGCATCCATATTCATCGTCAATAGTACTAGCAATTAAGGACCATCTTACAGCATCATTGCTCGTTAGCGCGCTAGAGTCCAATTGGGCTGGGATAGACGAAGCATTGCGAATTTGAGAAATATAGGAGGAACAAAGAGAGGATTTCAGTGTTTTGCTCACCTTTCTTCATTGACTTTTTTTTTATTAAACCGCGCATATCATTAATCAACAATCAAAGTACATGTACAAACACACGCGGCAACATCTAGAGAAACTAGGAGTTGACAGACGTCCTGAAAACTATGCAGAGAGGATGCCAAGACATGGAAAAATACAAGGTCCATAAGGATCCCTGCACACACCGAAGCTAACAATTGCAGCCAATATCCAACGCCGCCGAGGCGCTCGCCGGAGAAGAAGCACAATCTCCACCATAGCCCAATCCAGGGAAACACCATCGCCATAATGGCTTTCTGAGTCGATGAACAGGCCTGCTGCAAGCAGCAAGGCACATGTCCCTGTGGCACGTCGACCGGGGAACATCCCCATGCTAACCTGGACCCGAATCCGCCGCATCCCATCGACGTAGTCGGGAAAGAGCGCTAGATCCGCAGCCGTCGTACCATCAATCCCGCATCAGGAAATCCATCTTGTCCCAGCCTCCGACACCACTGCAAAAAACAGCAACCGTCGGAGAGGAAAAGAAGACCTTATCTCACCGTCCCGGCCGGATGGTGAGAAGATGAGGCCATCAGCTTCTTGACGCCGTCATGGAGATCTTCGTCGTGGTGTGGAGGAAGCCTAGGCAACTTTATTCGACGCGGTGTCCTCCTCATCCTTCCGGCGCCACCTCAACTTTTTTCGACTTGTGTCAGGTGCATGATGATGTTACTAGGTTTCCAATAGTAGTAGCAGATTGTTGTTCTTGTGGTTCAGACTGTTTACGGTTATCATCACTCTACAAAACGGGTGCAATTGATACCTTCTTGATACTAATATACTCCCTCTATCTAAACATCACTCTGCAAATGGATGGCTCAATTTAGTATGTATGTACTGAAGTTCAATGCTTACATATGTAAGACAATAGAGTTGGGGGAACCGGCTCAACCCTCTAGGGGTGGCCTATCTCACATATATATAACAAACGGGTACAAGTTACATCATACGTATATGTACGTATACAACTACAGAGACTATACAGTCTAACACCCTCCCTCAATCTTAGCCACTTCCTAAAGAATCTAGAAGGGTAAGATTGCGCCTACAAGTCTCAAACTGTGGAAGAGGTAATGGCTTGGTGAAGATGTCCGCAAGTTGATCCTTGGAAGAGATAAGCTTGATCTGCAGTTGCTTCTGAGATACCCGTTCCCGTACAAAATGATAGTCCACTTCAATGTGTTTCGTTCGGGCATGGAATACCGGATTAGCAGATAGGTATGTAGCACCGATGTTATCACACCAAAGAATAGGGGACTGTGACTGAGATATTCCCAACTCCTGAAGCAAAGACTGTATCCAGATAATTTCTGCAGTTGCATTAGCCACAGCCTTATACTCAGCTTCAGTACTGCTACGTGAAACAGTAGCCTGTTTCCGAGCACTCCAGGCGATCAAAGTAGAACCAAAGAACACAGCATAGCCCCCCGTGGATCGCCTGTCATCTGGACTGCCAGCCCAATCCGCATCAGAATACGCCGAGATGACCCCAGAGGGATTCGGTCGAATGTGCAAACCATAGGACAACGTGAAACGAATGTAGCGCAAGATGCGCTTCACTGCAGACCAATGAGTATCACGAGGTGCCTGAAGATACTGACATACTCTGTTAACTGCAAAAGAGATGTCAGGACGTGTGATAGTCAGGTACTGCAAACCACCAACAATACTCCTGTACTGTGTCGCATCAGCAGAAGACAGGAGATCACCAGCAACAGCAGTAATCCTGTCAGTAGCAGACATAGGTGTAGTAGTCGGTTTGCACTTAAGCATCCCAGCTCGCTGTAACAAATCCAAGGAGTACTTCTTTTGCGTCATAATCAGACCACTGGACACAGAAGCAACCTCAACTCCTAGAAAGTAGTGAAGCCGCCCAAGATCTTTGACCGCAAAATCAGCACCAAGAGACCGAACAAGAGCATCAGCAGCCGACTGAGAGGAACTGACAAGGATAATATCATCCACATAAACAAGCAGATACATGGTAACTGCAGGCCTCTGAAGAAGAAACAACGAGGAGTCAGCAGCTGAGGATGCAAAACCATGAGCACGAAGGGCCGTCGCAAGACGAGCATGCCAAGCACGAGGAGCTTGCTTCAGACCATAGAGTGCTTTAGTAAGCCGACATAGATAATCAGGACGATCGGGATCAGAGAACCCTGGAGGCTGCCGCATATATACCTCCTCTTCGAGAACACCATGGAGAAAAGCATTCTGCACATCCAGCTGACGAAGAGACCAACCCCGAGTAACTGCAAGAGAGAGAAGAAGCCTGATAGTAGTAGGTTTAACCACTGGACTGAAGGTGTCTTCATAATCAAGACCATAACGCTGCCGAAAACCTCGAGCAACCAGCCGCGCCTTGTAGCGCTCAATAGAACCATCTGAATGCTTCTTCACTTTGAAAACCCATTTGGAGTCAATGACATTAACACGGGGTGGTGGCGGAACAAGAGTCCATGTCTTGTTACGAAGGAGAGCATGATACTCCTGCTCCATAGCCTCTCGCCAATGAGGTAGACTCAAAGCAGCCTGATACGTGCGCGGTTCAGAGGAAGGATCCGCACGAGCAGCAGCCATACAGGCAGCCAACCAAGCAATAGTCCCATCATGTCGCTGTTTAGGCTGAAAGATGCCACTGCGACTCCGTGTATGTGGTCGCCGAGGGAGCACAGTAGGTACAGGAGCCGGAGAGGACTCTGGTGATGATGGCGACGATGGCGAGGACAGCTCGGCTGACGACGGAGAGACCTCGGAGAGCGCCGGTGAGGGCACACCGGAGACCGGTGAGCTTGGCCCAGGCGTAACCGGCGAGGAAGGCCGAGGAAGCGACGAGGCCGGCGTGACCGAGCAAGGTGGCGAGGCCGGCTCAGAAGCCAGAGGCACCAAGGGCGGCGAGCAACGCAGCGAGGCCAGGGGCGCCGAGGCCGACGGGGCCACCGGGCTGCATGGCACCGAGGCCGGCTCAGGACCCGGGTGTGTCGAGGCCGACGGGGCCACCGGGCTGCATGGCGAGGAAACCAGCCTAGGCGAGACCGGCCCAGACTCCTCTGGTGCGGTAGTCGCGACAGGCCGAAGCGGCGAGGCCGGCCCAGAGTCCATGGGCGTAGAAGCATGCGTCGCGGGAAGATCGACCGGACGTGCATGGGCACGGGGGCCGAGGCCATGCAACTCACCATGATCGTCGTGAGCCACTGGCGCCTCCAGAATTTCCAAGCGCGCCCCACGTCCAGTGCCTGCACCATGGTTAGGCAACAATATAGGAGAGTATGCAATATCATCAAATTGGTCAGCAGCAACAGAGGATGAATGCAAGGAGGGTGGTTCAACAGTGGACACAGGAAGCTTGGCAAATGGAAAAACATGCTCATCAAACACGACATCCCGGGATATGTAGACACGATTGGTGGGAACATGAAGACATTTGTACCCTTTATGAAGAGAGCTATAGCCCAGAAAAACACACTTTTTGGAGCGAAACTCAAGCTTGCGCTTGTTGTACGGGCGGAGATGTGGCCAGCAAGCGCACCCAAAGACCTTAAAAAAAGGTATAATCAGGTTGTTCATTAAGGAGAACCTCAACGGGAGTCTTCATATTCAAGACACGAGTGGGAGTACGGTTTATGAGAAAACATGCAGTGGTGAGAGCATCACTCCAGAATCGAAACGGAACTGATGCATGGGCCAAAAGAGTAAGACCAGTTTCAACAATGTGACGATGCTTACGTTCGACAGAACCATTCTGTTGATGTGTATGTGGACATGCTAAACGATGAGCTATCCCAAGCGACTGAAAGAAGGAGTCGAGGTTGCGATATTCGCCCCCCCAATCGGACTGAACATGAACAATTTTGTGCTTGAGAAGACGTTCAACATGTTTTTGAAACTGAACAACAATATCAAACACATCAGATTTGCGTTTAATAAGATAAAGCCAGGTAAAACGACTATAAGCATCAACGAAACTGATATAATAATTATGACCGCTGACAGAAGTCTGAGCAGGACCCCATACATCTGAAAACACAAGTTCTAAAGGATGTTTCACCTCACGACTAGACTCCGAAAAAGGAAGTTGATGACTCTTCCCCTGCTGACAAGCATCACACACTGCTACATCTTTATTACTTGACACACTAGGAAGCTCATGACGACGCAAAACATGACGAACGATAGGTGTGGCCGGGTGACCAAGACGAGCATGCCACTGTGACGGAGATACCCGAACTCCACTGAACACGCGAGCGATTGCAGGATGCTCCAGACGATAGAGTCCCTGGCACAACCGCCCGCTAAGAAGAATGTCCCTCGTGCCCCGATCCTTAATAAAAAGATCAAAAGGATGAAATTCACAAAGCACATTATTATCACGTGTAAGTTTAGGAACAGAAAGAAGATTACGTGTCACAGAGGGAACTCTAAGCACATTGCGAAGTTGAAGACTCCTATTTGCATGCCTAGTGAGAAGAGATGCTTGACCAATATGAGATATATGCATACCTGCTCCATTGGCAGTGTGGATTTTGTCGGAGCCGTGGTAGGGTTCGCGAGTATGGAGCTTGCCCATCTCACTCGTCAGATGCTCCGTGGCCCCAGAGTCCATGTACCAGTGAGGATCAACAGAGTAGGACTGAGTATGCCCCTGCTGCTTAGTGGACACTGGGCGATCCGCCATGGCCACCTGACGCGCAAAATTGCGCGTGTCCTTGCCATCATTGCCAAGACCCAGAAAGCTCTTCTGAAAGCGCTTGTGGCACTTAGAGGACCAGTGCCCCTCAATGCCACACAGCTGACATACGCGCTTGCCACCAACCCCCGGTAATGTCGCGGTAGGAGGGGGGGCCGATGCAGGCGGCGATGGCAGCCCCGAAGAGGCCCTGGATGAGGAAGAAGGGCGGCCACCCTTGGTGGCGGCGTTGGCCGAGAGGGAGCCCCCACTGGCCTTGGAGCGGCGCGACTCGACCCGTTGTTCCGTGAGAAGGAGGCGGGAAAAGACCTCATGCGCCATCATGGGGTTCGAGTTGCCCCGCTCGTTCATGATCTCGACCAAGGCGTCGTACTCCTCATCGAGACCATTGACAATGTACGAGTTAAACTCGGAATCGGTGAGGGGCTGGCCGATGGAGGCCAACGTGTCGGCAAGGCCCTTGACCTTGTTGTAGAACTCGGTGGCCGTAGAATCCAGCTTTTGACACTCACCAAGCTGACGACGAAGCGCGGAGACACGGGCCTGCGACTGCGCTGCAAACGAGCGCTCGAGGATGGTCCATGCCTCATGAGAAGTCTTGGCGAAGACAACAAGTCCGGCAACCGCCGGAGTGAGCGACCCCTGGATGGAGGAGAGGTTCGCCTGGTCCTGCCCTGTCCAAACACGTTGCGCCGGATTGTAGACCGGGCCGTGCACGCTATCCACCAGCGCAGGGGGACAGGGGAGAGAACCGTCGACGTAGCCCAGGAGATAATGACTCCCGAGAAGCGGAAGAACCTGCGCACGCCAGAAGATGTAGTTGTCTGCGGACAGCTTGATGGTGATGAGGTTCCCAAAGTGAAACGACGGCGGCGGCGAGGAGCCCGCGGAGTAGACTGCCGGAGGCGGATACACCGTAGAGGCAGAGGCCGCGGTTGCCGCCACCGTCGCGACCGCAGGAACAGATGACGAAGAGGCCGAGCCCGCAGCAGCAAACCCCGCCATCATGGCCGACGGGGGCGCCACCAGGGTGAGGGCCGAGCCCCCACCAGTCGAGGCGATCGGCGGCTGGCCCCCAGACGGGGCGAGCGGCACGTCGCTGCGGGAAGCGGGCGAGGGAGACGGGGCGATCGGCGGCTGGCCCCCACTCGGGGCGAGTGGCGCGTGCTGCGAGTCTCGGACGAGGGAGCGCCCGCGGTAGACGGCACGATCGGGAGCCCCGGAGACGAGGAGAAAAAGGACCCGAGGCTCCTCATCTCGATCGGGGCGGTGGAGACCGCAGCGGCGTCGATGGGTCGGGACAGGAGGGCCGCGAGAGAGGCCGGCAAGAAGCTAGCCATGGTGGAGCCGGAGGCGGCGGAGCCCGACATAGCTGGGGCAGCGGCGGCGCGATCTCAGGGACGGCGGCGGCGGCGCACAGACAGACGGCGGCGGGGTTTAGGGTTTGGGCGGAAGCGTGTTGACCTAGCGTGATACATGTAAGACAATAGAGTTGGGGGAACCGGCTCAACCCTTTAGGGGTGGCCTATCTCACATATATATAACAAACGGGTACAAGTTACATCATACGTATATGTATGTATACAACTACAGAGACTATACAGTCTAACAACATAACGTGTGTGTGGGGTGGGGGTGGGGGTCTAATTAGTGATAGTTCATTGAGTTTCGGCAGCTAGCTTGTGCTGTCGGAACACACCCCACTATGTCCCCACATTCTGGCCCTAGCTTTGGGCCATGAGTGGCGGCATTGCCGTCGTCAGCGCCTGAGCCGGAGAAAAGAAAATGATCGGCTTTCAATTTGGTGATCGGCAACTTTGACCTAACTAAGAAATAAGTTTCAACCAAGGGCTTTCACTCGTATAATCTCCACGAGAGAATCAATTTTGAACTCTCACACAAAATGATCAACCGAATGAATCACAATCTCTTACCCAGTGAAGACAAACTCTCAACTTGTTAAAAATGGCACCTCCAACCCCCCTCCTCCGCGAAGCTTTCAGTCACTACAAATTCAACTAAAAAGGGGGACTATAAACACAAAAATAACTATATACAGCACTCTACCTCATGGTGTCAGCAGCAATTGCTGGGAAAAGAAAGCCCAGATCTGCCCCTCGCCTCACCAACTCCCAGCGCAGACACCAGCAAGAATGGCGGCGTGAACGGGGAGGGACTCGACAGTAGAGGAGGATGCGGAGCAGCGGAAGGAGGCGGCAAGTAACTGTGGTGGCGCTGCTCTGCAGGAAAGGGAAAGAAACACGCGGGATAAATAAGGAGAGAAAATAAAAGGGCGACGGCAGAGGTGGTGTTGGCGTCCAGTGTTAATGCAGTCGAGGGTGGAGTCGTGTGCTCGGAGCTCGTTCACCCGAACATAAATTAGCCTTTTTTTTTGCATATCATATAGATTTAACTATGGTTTAACTCTTATATCAGGTGAAAATTCTATTCTGCGGACCAGAACCTGTCAGAATCGCAACTATCCAGAAGATATATGACCAGATTGAAGGAGAGAACTTGTCCAGACTTATTTTGATATTGCAGGGAAAGATAATGCCTAGAGCTAAAGAGTCTGTTAAGGAGAAATTCACATTTAAAGTAGATATTTTTCAGGTTAGTTTTGTATAATTATTCATGGCTTTGTTGAAATTTAAATTATGTAAATGAACAACAGCATTGACTGTTGTAAATGAACAACAGCATTGACTGTGTTGAAATTAAAATTATGTAAACAAACGACATGCCATTAAGTAAAGCACATCAACTAATTTGTATGTACATTTTTGTGCATTCAATATTGATGCTTGAATGCTTGATGTAGTGTAGCATACTCTATTGGTTTGAATCAGAATCCAGTGTACAAGTTTCTGCAAGTTATGCTCTCAACCTTGAATACTTATTCGCAAAAAAACCTTGAATACTTACTCGTAGTTTCACGACTATTTGTAGTTTCATCACTTTAGTCGTGTACAGCTGATGCTTTACTATACATATATGATATATTATCTATATATTCTACATTATACACTTTATATTCAAACTGATGTGCTCCTCCAACTGAAGGTCAATGAGTTACTGGTTAACATTAGTAAGCATGCCCTGAAGCCAAAGCATGAAGTGTTGACTGCAGAAGAAAAGGCCAGGCTCCTGAAGAAGTACAATGTGCAGGATTCACAGGTACGTCTATCTATAATTTATTACTGATTACTAATCTGAATTAGGTGACAGTACTGAATATATTTATTCTAAATTGTTGCAATATCCAAGAAGTTTCTTTTTAGAGAGTCAGAAGTATATATCATTTATTTATTATAATTATATTGCCAAACAAGAATTCTTAAGATGGAAGCACATTTAAAATATGTTCTCATAGATTGAAATATTTGGGTCCAGCTCTAAGCTTTAAAAGTTTCTAGATTTCTGTTTTTTCAAGAACATGCAGTTTCTTTTTTTTTCTGGATTCTTTAGCCAGATGAGAACAGTTACCAGGTTGAACCAATATCTATTATGGAGAAAATATTTTCTAATTGTTAAAACAAAGAGTGACAAAACTGTCTGCACGTACAGTCTAGGGGTCATATGCCTACGGTGTCTCTCTTCACAAATGGGTATTACAAAAAATGTTCTAGCAACATTGAGTTGGTGCTTTGCATTTTTTAGTTGATCTTCTTGTTTGATTTATGGTTTATCTATATTACCAGTAGAGTTAAAACTTTGGCGACTTGTACGATCATGTTTTTGAGTATTATTTACTGGAACTCACGCTACGTCCGCAGAACTAATTAACTATTTTCCATGTGGAAAAATTAGTGATTTGCCACTCCAAAGAGTGGTGACTGAGGATTTGCTGTTTTTCAAATCTGCAAGTGCATTGATGATTTTCCACTGGGAAGAGAGAAATAGATGAAAAATTTCACCTTCTCTGTGTTATTCTATCTTCCTTTTTCCTTTGCTCGAGATATGAATGTAAGAATACAATATTTCTCTTTGTCCTCTCCTAGCTTTGCTTCTTTCCTACCTCCACATTTTCTCCTAAGGTAGCTCCCCTCCTGTCCCCATGCTTGAATACCAAGGAGGGCTTGATATCTCTCTTTCATCCCCTGTGTCAAATCCCCACCTTGGAATCTCCAAATCCTGATTGGATTATTCTCCTCCATACTCTGTCCTCAACCCCACTCTCCTAGTGCTATACAATCCCACCGCTGCCACAGCAGGAGTCTGCACAGAGGCGGCGGTGTACTTGTTCATGGACCTGGCAAACCTTCATATGGAGTACATTGGAATGCCAAGGTGCCCAACAGCTTCCCCTACCCTTATTTGTTACGAGGCTCCACACTCCCTGCCAAGTTCGTGACCCCCAAGCTTGGGAAGGAACTTCACTAACTATGGAGCCAGGCCCTCAAAAAAAAAAGGAGCCAACGCTATCATATTCTGAAAAAAAAACCTTGGCCTCAACTTTGTGGGCGTCTCCTGCTGTGTCATGAAATGATGTCAATGTCATCAATTGTACCTCCATTTTCACCTCTTGTGGCTGACCTGGTCCTTTCTTAAGCCACGGTGATCAATGTGGCATAGTATATAGCAGGCAGCAGGCTGTTCAGTGACAAACGTGTCAATACTAATACGGCAGGCGGCAGGGCATTTCCGTGATCAATGTGTCATGCTATATGCAGGCTGTAGGGCTATTCAAAGCCGGGTTCGCCAGCTGGTTAACTCTCCAGTTGAAGATGAGAATGACAAGAAGAGAAGGTACATGAGTTAAGAGCTTTTTTATGTAATGAGTTGGGCAAAAATGGGGTTGAACAGGCTATCGGGCGGGTGATGTTGGGAGCTGGCTTGGAGAATGAAGGATGGGGCTAGAGGAAAGGAGGAGTAGGTCAGTTGGAGGTGGAAGAGGATAAAACGTTGGAAATTGTATCTCATCTTCTCTCTTTGTAGTGTCAAATCTTCAATTGCGAATCTGCAAACGGCAAATCACCGATCACCATCTATTTTCCCCATTTTTTGTGGGGTCAAGTGTTTCATGCTAGAACAGTGATGTTATTTTTTCAGTCTTGCCGGCGTTGCAAGTTTTTTCCCCAGCGGGAACGATATTGCAAGTTGCTATGTGAACTATGTAGCATTTTTTTTGTTACATCGTGCTGGATGTCACTATTTCCTTCACAGAACAGCCTGGTCTGGCTGTTGCCTATTGGTCTGCATGTTAGTTCCTAGTATGTGCTTGATTGTGTTTGCAACATGAATGTGGCTGAAGGAAGATCACAATCCCTTGTTGTGCTTGGATGTGATGATGGAGACCATTGATACATGTTACCATCCTGACCACTTGCGTCTCATAGACATCATGCTGATAATTTTCTGATTTGCCACATTTTTTTGTGAGGTTGCCATATTATTTGTGTTCTTATTTGGTTTTGTTTAAACTAGAACTTTGATGTATTACTCAGTTTAAGACATTTAGTATTTCCACACACTAACTGATTGTGTTGTTACCATAAAAGAATTGAAGATAAGTATATTAATGTCTTAGTCGCTGTGGGCATAGCTCATTATCCTTTTGTCTGCCTGTTGGATTTTTCACATGCCTAAAATGCCAAACTGCATTCGTTATTAGTAGCTTCTTTTTGCATGAACCTTCAATTTCTTAAAATCCTCATCAAGTTGTTATATAGTTATTTTTAACCACGGTTTGCTGAAAATGGTGCTTTTATCTTTCAGCTCCCTCGCATGCTAGAGACCGATCCTGTTGCTCGCTACTATGGCCTCGGCAAGGGAACCGTGCTTAAAGTTACATATGACAGTGAGCTTACTGGGAACCATGTGACATACCGATGTATTTTCTGAGGGCTGCATGTGTTTCCATGGATGAAAGGTGTAGCAAGCTGTTTGTACAATCGTGTTAGCTCTATGCTGATTCATTGGCCTGAAGGTATTTGGAACTTCAGGCGTGTTACACCGAGCATGGTCTCACTGGATTCAAGCAGTATCCGTTTACTAGAGCTAGCATAGGTTTTACATACAAATCAGATGTCAGAAACCCGATTAAGATGAAGAACCAAGAAAGGAAAAAAGATTGGCTGTCAAATAATCTTTTTTCAGCTAACAACTGTGGTTTGGTCTGCTTGTCTTGGTTAAAATTTCGTCATCTGCCGCCTTTCTTTTGTGGATGTTGCTGCTCTCACCGCTGCTGTTATCCGTGGGGTTGCTGCTGCTGATGGTATCGCCGCTGCTGTTGTCCGTGGGGTTACTGCTGCTGATGGTAATGGTATCGCTGCTGCTGCTGCTGTTGTTTGTGGGGTTGGTCTCGCTGTTGCTTAGCAGGTCTTCGTCCTGGTGGCAGTGCTCTTTGCATCTGCTTTTCATTATGTGGGGCTTGAGCTTGCTCATGTCTGATAGCCGTACTGGTTTCAGGAAGAACTCATTTGCTCCTTCCTCCAGGCATCTGATTCAGAACAAACAAAACAGCAATTGTCAGAGTTCATTCTAAGATCCTGCTACTATATTCTAAGATCGTCTACTTCTTTTGATATATTTCTTTACAGCTTTATTTGTGTCCATATATTTGGGTTTTTACTTCATATGCGCAGATAGAAATAGACAAGTGGCAGTGGTGAGTTGTCTGCGACTATAACCCTTTTTATATAGAGATAATCGACTCAGAAGATCGACAACCGTATCATTTCATATCTTCACTATTTATTTGACACTAAATATTTCATGATAGAATATTAGCACGACGTGAGCTGGGTGGGGGTTGTTCCTTTATTAGAAGGCATGTGACCCCAAATCAATAAAGGATTCCAAGAGATCTTGGTGTCTAAATTTAGATCAAGGTCTATCAAACATGTAGTAATGACAGATGAGACTATCTGAATCTTTTCTAACGGTGGTTCAGCTATAAAGTTTCTAAATCAGCATCATCAGTAATCAATCTGGTTTCCAAAACAAACAAGATTTTGGGTCCGTAACCGTGCTCACCTGTTGATTCTGGAAGGTATGTTCTCCGATGACATGATCACAACCGGGATGTCCTTGAAAGACGACGACTCCTGATTCAACAAAAGCCAGATGGAGGACCATTAGCCACCATGCTCTTCAGGCTTGAGCAGACCAAATCAAACTATATAAAAAAGGCGGGTACCTTGATCTTCTTGAGCAGATCGTATCCTGTCATCCCAGGCATGCAGTAGTCGGTGATGATGAGGTTCACGTTCACCTCGACGTCCTGCTTAGGACCAAACCCATAATCAATCAATCAGGAACAATTTCAGAGCACTAGTAGTGTGGCTGCGCACATGATAAACCATCCATCTTCTTACCAGCTGGTCTGCATGGACAGAAGAAATGGAGGCGTCCTCGCCATGGAGCCCCAAGAACTCGAGAGCCTTGGTCCCGGAATCCACGGTGGTAACTGCGGAAACAAAGAAGAGACTCTGCCTCAGATGCCATGCCACAGCAGGAACACAACTTCCTATGCTGCAAATGAAATTGATTGATACTACCTTGGAAAGAAGATGTCTTGAGGAGCCTCTCAATGAGCTTCCTGTCAAGGACGCTGTCATCCACGGCCAAGACATGGAACGGAGACTCCGCGATCGCCACCGCCATCGGAGAAAAAAAGAGAGAGCGTGTGTTTTGTGTGATGGAGGAGGATGCTATTAGGAAAAAGCAAGAATGGTAGAGGAAAGGCAGGAGGTGTGTGCGCTTGGCATGAGAGAGAGAGAGAGGGGGCTTTCCAGGAGCGTGTGGGTGGAGTCGAGTTTATATGCACCCGAAGCACATGAGAAAGGATTCCAGGGAGATATGGGGTGGGGAAAAGGTGGGTGGAGAAAACAAGTGTGATGACCAAAGGAAATCCCGCCTCATGGAAAGCAAGATCCGGGCCAGATTTCCCCCAAATCTTGCCATGAATTGACTCCACGATAGAATAGACCTGGCAGGCCCATCAGCCACAGCAAAGCCATGGTCCACCATTTTCTCTTGTTCCCTCCCTTTCTTTCTCGTTTCTTGGCCTGTCCTCTTGCTTGCTCGGCTGACCTGAAAGGAAGATTTGGGGTCGTTTCTGGCGATTTGGTAAAGCGGGAAAAAGATGAGGATATCTTCCACAGGTGTGACCTTGCGGTTTGATGCGCATCCATCTGATCTGTATAAAATCTCTTGGTGGTGCATCACTAGTTGGTTCCTACCCGGGAAGTCGAGTTTTCAGTACAGACGTGTTACGACCAGCTGCGAGTTATGTGGCTCCACATAGTATGCGGTGTTGCTAATCGGTGGCACTTCACTTGAAAGGGTGTGGGCGATGATGTTTCTTTTTAAACTCTTTGTAATGAACAAACATAGCAAATCTGATGGTCCGGGATGGCAATTAATGTTGTTGCGAGTATGGCAATTTCCTTTAGCAGATTGTATCGTAAAAAGGTGTGGGCGATGATGTTTTGCTACAAATCTGACGTCGGATTTGTGATCCTTGCGATGCTCAAGTTTTTTTTTGCCGGCACTTGATATGCTTGCTAAAGAAAATTCTTATGCTCGCGACAACATAATTTGTCATTTCGGGCATCATATTTGACAAGCTTAAAAATTCATAGTCGGATTTTTAATATTCCTGATAGATATTAGAGGTTATTATCCCTTACTGCAAAAAATGAGGGCCTATTCATCGGGCACCTGAAATAAAAAACGGTGTTAACGACCAAGATCATGCGTGCAACTATTCCTCTTCAACCTCCACATGCAGCCGGTGGCGCTTCTCGGTTGGCTCATTGCCCCGCCCTCCCTTAGCCTTCCCCGCGGTGCTGCCTCCACCCCTGGCCATCTCTTAAAAGGTCTTGAGCAATTATTTTTTCGCCAAGCCCGCAATCCCCTCCAAACGCACCCTGAACCATTAACACCTGACTTGCCTCCACCCGAGACGCTGCGGGGAGCTCCCTCATCTCTGGCTATGACTCGTTCCCCTCCAACGCCTCCCCAATGTTCATGTGCCTCGCTATGCTCGTTCACATTTTCAGGTACCTAGGGCGCGTTTGATTACATCTCTGTTTTGGGGCATTTTACATACTTGCCCCGGTTGGGTCTGTTTGAGCTAATGCAAGTTAAAAGCCATAGTTTGGTTGCATGCATTAGGCTCCTGCATCAAGGAAGCAATTTCTACCATGATGTTTAGTTGCCTGCGTCGCTGTTGTTAGTAGTTAGGATAAACTACAATTTGCTCTGCCTCTGCTTCCGCTTCTCCTTCTTCTGCTTCTAAGACTGGAGTGTATGTGGGGTGGAATGGCTTCTGACCTAGGATCTTAGACATATTCTTCAGAGCTCCAAATACCCTCTCAACCGTAACTCTAAGACTGGAGTGTTTGAGATTGAACAGTTTCTGAGGAGTCCTAGGATAGTTCCTACCAGAGAACTCGTTCAGATGGTACCTGCTTTCCTGAAGGGTGGAAGAACACCTGGACGGCATGCATAGCCATCATCTCCTAAGTAGAACTTGCCATCGGGGATGTTGATGCCATCGGGGATATTGATGCTGTCACTTAGAATGTTAGCATCATGTGCTGATCCTCCTCAGCCAGCCAGCACATATGTGAACTTTAGATCAAAGTCAACAACAACAAGCACATTCTGACTTGTGTAGTGCTTCCTCCCCCTGTATGTTGCAGATTGTGACCTAGTTACTCTGGCAGTGACACGAGCACCATCTATTGCCCCAATGACAATCCTGAAATGGCATTACAAGATGGTGTTATGGCTATAGCATAACAATACAAGCATATCAAGGCATGCTACGTACTGTCGGTGCTCACCTTGAAGTATGGATACCATCTTGGGCTAGTGTGAATCTTGTTAGGAGTCCGGCCGGTTGGTGATCTGATCATCTCTCCTCTGAGTTCCCCAACAACATACAACACTTGTCTGAAGTACCTGGAAATGGTCTCCACTGATCTCCTGAATGTGTTGTGCATAACCCTGAACCTCTGTTATGACCTACAACATGGAGGAACATGCTAACTTGTTCTTCCACAGTGGTGTGTATGCTATCTTGTAGCAGCTGCCCTGCTTCTGAACGTCTGCACAAACTTGGTGAAAGGTGCTCTTTTTATTCGAAGCATCCACAGAGCCTCTGTGTCATTGTGGTTGTAGATGTAGTTCAAATTCACTATCCTCTCCCGATTCCGGATTAACATCGGACCGGATGACAAGCTTGTCATTCCGACGAACAACTCTCTTATGGACCAACAAGATCCAGGCCCGAAACACAGCTATTACCGATGCTGCCTGGACTACAAGCTTCATCCGTCCATCCACAACCTAAGCGACATCCATGGTGCGGTCAACAATGGCGCAATCGACCCTAAACTATCCTAAGAAACGACCTAACAGAGGAGGGGGGTGTATGCTGGTTACTAGCTCGGGGTCGGGGGCATGAGACAAGGATAGTCGGATGGAGTTGAAGAAGAAGGGGAGAAGCAGTTGATGCTGCCGGAGAGTGCTGCTGCCACCACCAACGCTGCCGCTTCCGCAAATCTGAGTCGTCGTCGCCGCCGGTGCCAAGAATAGAGGAAGGGCTTGTCCGAGAGCTAGGGGTGAGCGAGTAAGGGGGGGGGGGTGAGGCTATATTTCGCGCCATCCCGCCTCCGCCGATTTTTGTCTCTTGCCATCTCCGCTCGAATCCCCCCTGCACTGCGCCCTATGTTGGACGAGGTTTTGCGCCCAAATCAGCATGGCTCGCTAGAAACGGCCGATTTAAGCGTTTTCAGTGAGTCAGGCTCTGGGGTGTTTTAAGTATCGTGCCGATGCGAGCCAGACCTCCGTGCACGCAACCACAGACCATTTTCATTCCGCTCGAGCCTGGTTGGGCTGTATGTAGCCTACCAAAACGCACCCCTAAGGAATAGCAAAAAAACCGACTAGGGCAAATCACGTTTTCAGGTACCTAAGGAATAGCGAAAAATCGACTAGGCCAAATCATGATTTCAGGTACCTAACGAATAGCAAAACCGTAAATGAAAAAGGATTCTCCTCGTGGGAGTTGATCACATCTTCCATGATTCTCTGTGTGTAAAATCCTCGCAGCTGTACTGCGTGCAGCTGGTTTTAAGTTTTAACGAGCGATTAAGTCGCACTGCACATGTGCGCTCTAGTCAAAGATTAAGTATGGAGTAGCCCTAGCCACCGCCTGTAGTAGGAGTAGAAGCTAAAAAAATCAGCTTGGCAACCTGCACATCCTCGGATTGGGAGCTGCCATGTCTTCTGCCGACTCTGTCAAGTCGCGGTAGCAGTAGCAGCAGCACCGCCCGCCGCACCAACTTCGATATCCTCCTGACCCGACGATCGACGGATTCCCCCACCAAATCCCCAGCACGATCGCATCCCATCCCGCGACGGAGGGAGACGATCGGAAGCCGAAGCGGCTTCGAGGATCCGGGCGCGTGGGCCTCGTGATATCGCGTCGCTTTCCACACCCCCCGACGATCTGCTTCTTAAGTACTAGTACGCAGAATCGCGTCGTATCCGCTGCCGATCGCCACGAAAGTGCCGTTTCCCTGTGATTGATGTGATGTGCCGCGATACGCCATGCCATGGGTTGATTGGGTGCGTGTCGTGGCCAGTTCGTTGCAAGTGGAGCGCGAGCGCGCGGGAGATTCCGTATCATCCCGTGCGTAAGTGCTGCGACGTCTGACGCGTGGTACAGTACAGCCAACTGCTCGCAGGTACACACACCAGGGATTCTCTACCGTGTCCATGTGACAGGGGTTTGTGTCGTGCTTAGAAAGACCAGACAATGATAATTTCTTGAAGGTGTAATAAGGTTCTTCGGGTCTAGTCATTGTCCCGGCAGAGCTTCTAGCGTTGTCGGAGGTCATGAGGAGGTGTGCCTCCGGCGATCTCGTGCGATCTGGTCGGCGTCTGTCTTCAGCGGATCCGCTTGGATTCCGTCTTCGTTCATCTACGTACTGTGTGTCTACAGGTTGGATCCTTCCAATTTACACCACTCTTCATTGATAACGGTTGTTGTTCTGATGCACTGGTCCTATGTGGTTTTAACTCGATGACTTCCCGACTATCTACTACAACAATGTTTGCCCTGCTCCAGTGAGGAAGGAGTGATAACGACAATGCGTCTTTGGCTCGCTCCAGTGTTTGTAGTTGTCTCTAGATGATCAATGAATCTGGATGTAATTTTTACTTATGATGATGTTTTTATACTACCTTGACAGTTAATAAATAGATTGAAAGTTTTTTTAAAGCATTGCAACGTAAATCAAACCTACAATATATAGCACAATCCAACCCAAAAGACATAGTTCTTCGCTAGATAGCTTAACTAAATACAAATATAAAATAAATAAATACAAATTTGCAACAAAAACTAAATACAAAATATACTCATAGATGGAGCGGGGCGATATACATCGCCATTTCTTCAGCGCCCCATTCCCCTTGCGGGTGGCAGAAATTGCATGTCTCAGAAGCTCTTTAACGCGTCGACCCAAACAAATGCACATTTTGTCCGCTTTTCGTAAGTTTGTGTCGGTTAGGCGGACGTGCGCGTCCGCATTTTCATATGGGTCGACACGTGCGCCTAACGGACGACGGACCCAAATTTACCGGTGTAGAAAAAAACAGGTCGCAGAAATAAACATAATTAAACATTAAAGTGGCCGGTCAACCGCCGGCCAAAGTCCTTTTAAACCTAATGAACACATTAATAAAAACATAAAAAAGTCTGCGCCCACACGCTGCCGTAGACGTCCTCCGCCTTGCCCTTGACGTTGCCATCGCCGCCGGTGAGGTCGATGAAGACGGGAGCAGGGCCAAGCCACCCAAACGCCGCTTGGTATGCTGCCATGGCAGCCTCCTCCGGCGTCTACTGGGGCACCGGCATTGCGGCTAGCCGGGCGCGCTCCTCCTTCTCCTCCTCAAGCCGCAGCGCCTCCGCGTCAAGCCGCAGCTGCTGCTCCCAAAGCATCTGCCGCTCGCCGTCGGCCGCCTCCTAAGCGAGCCAGTGCGCCTTCTAGCGCTCAAGGTGGGCCGCCTTCTCCGTTGGCGTCTAGTGGACCGGAGGCGCGTTCACCCACTCACGGTATGCGCCGGTCCACGTGTAGGACTCCTCCGGCCAAGTGGGTGGAGGCGACGAGCGCTTCCGCACTGGCTCCGGCTCCGGCTTGGGCTCGACGATGGGCGGCGGCGGTGGCGGCAGAGGCGAGTCAAAGGGCGGGGCGTGGACGGAATCCCCTGCCGTCGACAAGGCGAGGGCGCGTTCCATCCCATCCCATTGGGCCTCCTCCTCGATCCTGCTCGCCTCCAGCGCCTGCTGTAGGGGTAGCTCGAGGGCGGCTTGGTACGCCTCCTCTTCAACCTGCTTGTGCGGCAGAACCTCAAGCGGCGGCGGAGGCACGTCGTGGTCGATGTGGACGCCCTGGCGGCGCTCCTCCTCGTGCTCTAGAGCGAACCAGCGCTCCCAGTTGGGGGAGTCTAGCGCGTAGGCACGCATCCGCTGCTGCTCCGGAGTGAGGGCCTCACGACACCGGCGAAACTCCTCGGCGTGCACCCGCGGTGTGTATGGCACCGCCAGAATCGGGATCCGCTGCGGATCCAGATGCCAGCCGTGAGGCAGGTTGACATCCGGATACTGCAGCGGCCGGGGGTACTGCCAGTGCCACCGCGCCTGGTGGACTGGTATATACAGACGTTGCCGCTCCGGTGGCGAGCCGCGTCTAGGAGGCGGCGGTGGAAGAGCCGGCGAGCCGCGGGAAGAGCTCCCACCGGGGGTCAGCTTCCCCCTTCCCTTGCCACCGAAAAACCACATGGTGGTTTGGGCTTGCTAGGGTTCCTGGTCGTCGGCGAGGGAGCACGGTGTGGCCATATGTGGACGGGCATTGAAAGTGGATGAGGCCGGCCCCGCCGCACGCTTCCATTAAAAAGGACGGGCTCGCGGACCTTTCACACGCTGCCAGATGAGGCCCGAGGTAGGTGCTAGCATTTAATAAGACGTGGGTGGTGGTTGGGCGGTCGACAAGTAGGACCGCAACAGACATCAAGGGGATGCACGGCGTGTCCGCGTCGTGTCCGCACCGACGCATTTCAGGCGCAATTTTGGGCTTGAAATGGGTCCGCGCGGACGCCAGCCGAACGGATTTCGGAAATGGGTCGGCGCGTTGGACCCGCGTTTTTGTCCGCGCCGGCCCAAACGGACGTGGGCGGACGAAATGGGTCTTCCCATCAGAGTTGTTCACATACAGATGTGTGAGTGTGTTTCTTTTTCTATTCATTTTCCGCTTTCTCTCCTGAGAAGCTCTTTAAACGTATGCGGCAGAAAGGGCATGTTCAGTTTTTTGTGGTTAACTGCACTGGCGGAGCTATGATTTGATAAATGCCAACGCTTTGGGCTGGTCGCGCCCTAGCCGTTCGATTGAAACCCACACAGTTGTCGATGGGCGTCGTTCCCCATTGTCTTTTTCACATCGCGATTGAAAACTAAGAACAAAAAGTAGGGAGACATGGCAGCACCCCCGCACCCCCTCCTCGGCAGCGCGTGTCTGCCGCCAACGCTCACCCCGCGCCGGTATTGCTCATCCCCT
>NC_041389.1:261259261-261293057 GCF_002162155.2 Triticum dicoccoides
ACAGCGGTGGTAGCAAAAAAATGCGCTGCTTTCGGCAAACTAGAGAACGCTGGTAGTGAAAAATGAAGAAATTGATATTGGTCCAACAAAAATAAAAAAGAATGCCCATGGTAGAAAAAATGAAGCTCGTTCCAGCAAACCAAAAGGCCGGTGGTAGCAAACTTGCAAAAATTTGGTGTTGTTCCAACAAAACCAAAAAATCGATGGTAGCAAAAAATGTTGATGGTTTTAGCAAAAAAATATTATGGTTGTAGCAAAAGTGAAAATTGGGCTTGGTTCCAACAAAACCAAAACATTGATGGTAGCAAAAAAAGTTGATGGTGCCAGCAAAACGTATTACAGTGGTAGCAAAAAATGAAAATTGGACAATGGTTGCATCAAATCAAAACACCTGTAGTAGCACAATTAGGCGCTGGTCTGAGCATTTGGTCACCGCGGTTGTAGCACTGGTTCAGTCGCGGTCACCCACCCCGTTGCCTGCCCTAGTCGTGGCCACCACCCATCGCAGCTCCTCCGTCCACGATTGCAGCTCCCACCATGGTCGGTTGCAGCTCCCGGCGAGGCGGGTTGCAGCACCCGGCGAGGCCGGTTGTACCTGTTCCCGTCAACCAGGTGCAGCTCCCCGGCGTGCTTCTCTCCTCCGTCCACCGACCGTGGCCCATCACACGGGGGCATCAGGGAGCGGGAAGGGATCAAGGGCCAATGACCTTTACAAAATAAAAGGAGAAATCTTGGCCGGAGAGAGGTAAAGAGAGGGGTAGGTGATGCCTCTTCGGTGGTGGGCTCGCCGGAGAAACAGCGGCACTGGCCGGAGTCAGGCACATGGAGAGATGCGAGTAGGGGATGAATACGCGTGAGATGCAGAGGCGAGCGAGGGATGAAAGGATAAGGTGCAAGTGGCCGAGACATAAGAACGGGTGCGTGCAGGCCCTTGTGGCTGCGTGGCACTTATGTGGTCGCTCGCGACCGGCCGAGCGTTCGGCCGGCGCGCTGAACCCAAACACTTTCCTTTGATAAAGGGCGGGTTTTATTGATTTATAATGTAGCATCAAGGGGTTACATGTACAATGAATACACACTCGGACTCTGCACAACTAAGATGCACACAACCAATACTAACACACACAAAAAATCCTACTGACAGATAGCAAAATCATACAAGACCAAAGCTATGTCTAGGACAAAAAGGAAAACAAAGCAAACAAAACAACAAACGGGGAAAAACAATGACCATGGTCACCAACCTCCCCTTTAAAACACAAGGACTATCAGAACGGTCCTTTGGAAGTAATGACTTCAAGAAGGAAACGACGTTAAAGCGTCGCCGTTGCCGGATGATAACCCGTAAGTATACGGGATCAATTGTAGCCTCTTTCAATAAGTAAGAGTGTTGAACCCAATGAGGAGCTAAAGGAAAAACAAATATTCTCTCAAGTCCTATCTGCCACTGATACGACTACGCACGCTTGGTGTTCGCTTTACCTAGAATAAGTATGAAGCTAGAAGTACTTTATAGGTGTGATAGGATAGGTTTGCAAGATAATAAAGAACACGTAAATAAAAGCTAGGGGCTGTTTAGATAAAAAGCAATAAAGTAAATACAACGAGTGTGGAAAAGTGGTGGTAGGAGTTGCGGAATTGTCCCTAAGCAACTGACTACTTTACTAGACCGATAGCAAGTTTTATGTGGGAGAGGCATAAGCTAACATACTTTCTCTTCTAGGATCATATGCACTTATGGTTGGAACTCTAGCAAGCATTCACAACTACTAAAGATCATTAAGGTAAAACCCAACAATAGCATTAAAGCATCAAGTCCCCTTTATCCCATATGCCACAACCCCCTTACTCGGGTTTATGCTTCTGTCACTCAAGCAAACCACTATAAGCGAATCATGAACATATTGCAACACCCTACAGTGGGAATCCCTCACGCTTGCGCGACACAGAGGGCACAATAGGACAGCAACATAACCACAAGCAAATTTAACCAATCATAGCAATTTATCAATCACCGGTAGGACAACGAAAATCTACTCGGACATCATAGGATGGCAACACATCATTGGATAATGATATGAATCATAAAGCACCATGTTCAAGTAGATGGTACAGCGGGTTGCGGGAGAATGGACCGCTGAATATAGATGGGGGAAGGTGATGGAGATGTTGGTGAAGATGGCGGAGGTGTTGGTGAAGATCGCGGTGATGATGATGGCCCCCGGCAGCGCTCCGGCGCCACCAGAAGCAAGGGGGAGAGAGCCCCCCTTCTTCTTCTTCTTCTTCCTTGACCTTCTCCCTAGATGGGAGAAGGGTTTACCCTCTGGTCCTTGGCTCCCATAGCGTGGGAGGGGCAACAGCCCCTCCGAGATTGGATCTATCTCTCTGTCTCTCTCTATTTCCGCGTTCTCAGATTCTGCCCTTCCACCGTTTTTTTATATCCGGAGATCCGTAACTCCGATTGAGGTGAATCTTTCGCCCAGATTTTTATCATAAAATTAGCTTTCTTGCGGCAAAAGAAGAGCGTCAACCGACTTACGGGGTGCCCACGAGAGTCCAGGGCGCGCCTGCCCCCCTGGGGCGCGCGCCCTATCTCGTGGCCCCCTCGGGCACCGTCTTGCGTTGATTCTTCCTCCCAAAAATCACAAATATTCCAAAATAATTCTCCGTCCGTTTTTATCCCGTTTGGACTCCGTTTGATATTGGGTTTTTGTGAAACATAAAACATGCAACAAACAGGAACTGACACTGGGCACTGGATCAATATGTTAGTCCCAAAAAAAGTATGAAAAGTTGCCAAAAGTATATGAAAGTTGAATAATATTGGGAGGGAACAATCAAAAATTATAGATACGACGGAGACGTATCAGCATCCCCAAGCTTAATTCCTGCTCGTCCTTGAGTAGGTAAATGATAAAAAAAATTAATTTTTGATGTGGAATGCTACCTAGCATAATCTTGATCATGTAATCTAATCATGGCATGAATATTAAGACACGAGTGATTCAAAGCAATAGTCTATCATTTGACATAAAAACAATAATACTTCAAGCATACCAACCAAGCAATTATGTCTTATCAAAATAACATAGCCAAAGAAAGGTCATCCCTACAAAATCATATAGTCTGGCTATGCTCCACCTTCATCACACAAAGCAT
Organism: Triticum dicoccoides; assembly: GCF_002162155.2. NCBI lineage: Eukaryota > Viridiplantae > Streptophyta > Magnoliopsida > Poales > Poaceae > Triticum > Triticum dicoccoides. Next base: position 261,262,421 of record NC_041389.1, read on the forward strand.
TCAAATCATGCACAACCCCGATGACAAGCCGAGCAATTGGTTCATACTTTTTAACGCGCTTCAGCCTTTTCAACCCTCACGCAATACATGAGCGCAAGCCATGGACATAGCACTATAGGTGGAATAGCATAGGATGATGGGGGTTATGTGGAGAAGACAAAAAAGGAGAAAGTCTCACATCGACGCGGCTAATCAACGGGCTATGGAGATGCCCATCAATTGATGTCAATGTGAGGAGTAGGGATTGCCATGCAACGGATGCACTAGAGCTATAAGTGTATGAAAGCTCAAACTGGAAACTAAGTGGGTGTGCATCCAACTTGCTTGCTCATGAAGACCTCGGGCATTTGAGGAAGCCCATCATTGGAATATACAAGCCAAGTTCTATAATGAAAATTCCCACTAGTATATGAAAGTGATAACTCAAGAGGCTCTCTATATGAAGAACATGGTGCTACTCTGAAGCACAAGTGTGGTAAAAGGATAGTAACATTGCCCCTTCTCTCTTTTTCTCTCATTTTTTTATTTTCTCTTTTCTTTTTTTTCTTTTTTTGGTGGGCTTCTTTGGCCTCTTTTTTTTATTTGGACTTCTTTGGCCTCTTTTATTTTTTCATAAAGTCTGGAATCTCATCCTGACTTGTGGGGGAATCATAGTCTCCATCATCCTTTCCTCACTGGGGCAACGCTCTAATAATGATGATCATCACACTTTTATTTACTTACAACTCAATATTACAACTCGATACTAGAACAAAGATATGATTCTATATGAATGCCTCCGGCGGTGTGCCGGGATGTGCAATGATCTAGCATAACAATGACATCAAACATCATGCTAGCTATCTTACGATCATGCAAAGCAATATGACAATGAATGTTCAAGTCATGTATATGATGATGATGGAAGTTGCATGGCAATATATCTCGGAATGGCTATGGAAATGCCATGATAGGTAGGTATGGTGGCTGTTTTGAGGAAGATATAAGAAGGCTTATGTGTGATAGAGCATATCATATCACGGGGTTTGGATGCACCGGCGAAGTTTGCACCTCTCAAGGTGAGAAAGGGCAATGCACGGTACCGTAGAGGCTAGCAAATTGCGGAAAGGTAAGAGTGCGTATAATCCATGGACTCACATTAGTCATAAAGAACTCATATACTTATTACAAAAGTTTATTAGCCCTCGGAGCAAAGTACTACTACGCATGCCCCTAGAGGGATAGATTGGTAGGAAAAGACCGTCGCTCGTCCCCGACCGCCACTCACAAGGAAAGCAATCAAAGAACACCTCATGCTCCAATTTCGTTACATAACGGTTCACCATACGTGCATGCTACAGGACTTGCAAATCTCAACACAAGTATTTCTCAATTTCACAATTACTCAGCTAGTACGACTCTAATATCACCATCTTTATATCGCAAAATATTGCAAGGAATCAAACATATCATATTCAGTGATCTACAAGTTTTATGTAGGATTTTATGACTAACCACGTGAATGACCAATTCCTGTCATCTTTTTAAATAGATATAAGCGAAGCAAGAGAGTTTAATTCTTTCTACAAAAGATATGCCCACACTCTAACAAATATAAGTGAAGCAAAAGAGCATTCTACAAATGGCAGTTTTCTATGTGAAGAGAAACAGGCAATCCAAACTTCAAATGATATAAGTGAAGCACACGAAGCATTCTATAAAGCCATACTCAAAAGATTTAAGTGAAGTGCAACGAGCATTCTATAAATCAACCAAGGACTATCTCATACCAGCATGGTGCATTAAATAAAAGTGAAAACTAAATGCAAAATACGCTCCAAGACTTGCACATTCGCATGAACGAAACGAATCCAAAAACATACCGATGCTTGTTGAAGAAAGAGGGGATGCCTTCCGGGGCAACCCCAAGCTTAGACGCTTGAGTCTCCTTGAATATTTACTTGGGGCGCCTTGGGAATCCCCAAGCTTGAGCTCTTGCCTCTCTTCCTTTTCCTCATATCGAGACCTCCTCAATCAAACACTTCATCCACACAAAACTTTAACAGAAAACTTGGTAAGATCCGTTATTATAATAAAGCAAATCACCACTCTAAGTACTGTAGCAAACCAATTCATATTTTGTTTTTGCATTGTGTATACTGTAATAGCTTTTCCATGGCTTAATCCACTGATAGAAATTGATAGTTTCATCAAAACAAGCAAACTATGTATCAAAAACAGAATCTGTCAGAAACAGAACTGTCTGTAGCAAGCTGAACATTCACCATACTTCTGGTATTCTAAAATTTCTACCAAAATTAGGAAAAATAAAACATTTGTACAGAAAGACAATGCAAAAGGAATCAGAACCATTTGACGTTCCAGTTAAAAATGTAAAATCGCGCACTACAGCCAAAGTTTCTGTCCTGCACCGTACAAACCAACAAGCATTGTAAACATCCTAAAGGCAAACCTTGGCACAATATTTTTATAATACAATGGAATTGTACAAGGGGATAATTATTTTTGATGAAAAGTTTCTGTAATTAAGATTCACAAAGTTTCCGTGAGCATGAACAAAGTTCAAGGAGCTCTCCCACTTCAACAATGCTTGTCTTTCTCACTTTCACTTTCCTTTTTAAAAAGTTTTGGGTTCCCCTCTTTATTTATTTTGTTTTTAAACTATATAAAAGCACTCAACAGAAATAAATGACTCTCTAAAACTTCCGGGTTGTCTCCCTAGCAGCGCTTTCTTTAAAGCCATTAAGCTAGGCATATAATGCTCAAGTAATGAATCCACCCGGATCCCAAGGTATATCAAAGCCAATTTTAATTAACAATGATTTGTAATTTAGTAATGAGCACAAAGTAACATTTATCATGCAACAACGAAGTCTAACTCTCTTCCTATGCATCGGCATGTCATAAAAGAATAAATCATGCACACAAAGTAAAGGCCAATGCATAGTATAAGCAGTTTCTTGCAGTTTTATCATATTGGAAACATAGAGAGGTGGAGATATAGTTCCTCTCTCATAATAATTGCAAGTAGGAGCAGCAAGCACATGCATATTACATTCATCAAAATTATCATGTGCAATGGTAAAAGGCAACCCATCAATATAATTCTTAATAAGCACAAACTTCTCCGATGTAGTGTAGTTTGGAGAATTCAAAAAGATAATAGGACTATAATGCGTGGGTGCAATAGCAACAATTTCATGTTTAACATATGGAACTATAGCAAGTTCATCTCCATAAGCATAATTCATATTGGCATCTTGGCCACAAGCATAGCAAGCATCATTAAAAAGGGATATTTCAAGAGAATCAACGGGATCATAACAATCATCATAGCAATGATCATAGCAATCGTCCTTCGGTAAGAACGAAGGGACATTAAATAATGTATGAGTTGGAGGGTTACTCTCATTAGAAGGTGGGCACGGGTAGCTAATCCGCTCTTCCTCCTTTTGTTCTTCGCTCTCCTCATCATATTTTTCATCCAATGAGCTCACAGTTTCAGTAATTTCTTCTTCAATAGGCTCCTGCAAAATATTAGTCTCTTCTTGGACAACAGAGGAGTCCTCAATATATAGTTTAACATAGGCATTAGAAGCATAATTATCATAACAATATTCAAGTATGGCAAAATTTTCAGATTTGTAAAGAGTAGCATCATACTTTTCAATCAAAGAAGCAATTTCATAAGCACCCTTAAAAGCAACAAATTCTTCAATTTGTTGAACATCATAGTAATTATAAACACCCTTAGCATATGAAGATACGATTCCATTATCACTAAACAAGCATTGGTAGGGAAGGTGTTTCTTAGGGTTTTCAGAACAACAAGTAACATCATATATTTCACATAAAGTCCAAGCATAGCATTGCAAACGATGAATTTGATCCAGTAAAAGTTTCCCCTTTTCAGATATACGGTGTCACACATAACAAGCATGCTCATCTAAAGATTTGCCCTCAACTACGCTAGTTGGGGTTTCAGCACGAGCACAAAGGGATCGAAGATGATCCAAGTAAAAAGCTTTAGGAGTGTGATAGATTTTGAGTGGTTCTTCAACCAATGGTGTAGTAGGTACAACTATTTTTTTGGTATTTTGCGTTTCCTATCCATAACTAAAGATAAAAGACAACTAAGAACAACAAATAAAAATTACTTAGTGATAAAGCAAACAAGCACACACGAGAATATTCACCCCACGCTATGACTCCCCGGCAATGGCACCAGAAAAAGGTCTTGATAACCCGCAAGTATATGGGATCAATTGTAGCCTCTTTCGATAAGTAAGAGTGTCCAACCCAACGAGGAGCTAAAGGCAGAACAAATATTCTCTCAAGTCCTATCTGCCACTGATACAACTCTACGCACGCTTGGTGTTTGCTTTACCTAGAACAATTATGAAACTAGAAGTACTTTGTAGGTGTGATAGGATAGGTTTGCAAGATAATAAAAAACACGTAAATAAAAGCTAGGGGCTGTTTAGATAAACAACAATAAAGTAAATATAGCGAGTGTGGAAAAGTGGTGGTAGGAGTTGCAGAATTGTCCCTAAGTAACTGACTACTTTACTAGACCAATAGCAAGTTTTATGTGGGAGAGGCATAAGCTAACATACTTTCTCTTCTCGGATCATATGCACTTATGATTGGAACTCTAGCAAGCATCCGCAACTACTAAAGATCATTAAGGTAAAACCCAACCATAGCATTAAAGCATCAAGTCCCCTTTATCCCATACGCCACAACCCCCTTACTCGGGTTTATGCTTCTGTCACTCAAGCAACCCACTATAAGCGAATCATGAACATATTGCAACACCCTACAGCAGGAATCCCTCACGCTTTCACGACACGAAGGGCACAATAGGATAGCGACATAACCACAAGCAAATTAAACCAATCATAGCAATTCATCAATCACCGGTAGGACAACGAAAATCTACTCAGACATCATAGGATGGCAACACATCATTGGATAATAATATGAATCATAAAGCACCATGTTCAAGTAGAGGGTACAGTGGGTTACGGGAGAGTGGACCACTGAATATAGATGGGGGAAGGTGATGGAGATGTTGGTGAAGATGGCGGAGGTGTTGGTGAAGATCGCGGTGATGATGATGGCCCCCGGCAGCGCTCCGGCGCCACCGGAAGCAAGGGGGAGAGAGACCCCCTTCTTCTTCTTCTTCTTCCTTGAACTTCTCCCAAGATGGGAGAAGGGTTTCCCTCCGGTCCTTGGCTCCCATGGCGTGGGAGGGGCGAGAGCCCCTCCGAGATTGGATCTATCTCTCTGTCTCTCTTTGTTTCTGCGTTCTCAGATTCTGCCCTTCCACCGTTTCTTTTATATCCGGAGATCCGTAACTCCGATTGGGGTGAATCTTTCACCCAGATTTTTATCATAAAATTAGCTTTCTTGCGGCAAAAGAAGAGTGTCAACTGACTTACAGGGTGCCCACAAGAGTCCAGGGCGCGCCTGCCCCCTGGAGTGCGCCCCCTGTCTCATGGCCCCCTCGGGCACCGTCTCGCGTTGATTCTTCCTCCCAAAAATCACAAATCTTCCAAAATCATTCTTCATCCATTTTTATCCCGTTTGGAATCCATTTGATATTGGGTTTCTGTGAAACATAAAACATGCAACAAACAGGAACTAGCACTGGGCACTGGATAAATATGTTAGTCCCAAAAAATAGTATGAAAAGTTGCCAAAAGTATATGAAAGTTGAATAATATTGGCATGGAACGATCAAAAAGTATAGATATGACGGAGACGTATCATCGGATCCAACCAATGATGACTAGATCATGGGTTTTCATCCTGGAAATAAAGTCCGAGCTAGTTCCAAGCAATGCCTTCAACAAGGTAACGACAAAAAAACATTGTCATTGCCAGGTATAAGCAACTAGGGTAAGACCTAAGGTTTTCACCCTGGAGCCTAGAGCTCGAGACTTGGTAATCGAGAAGAACCACCAACGGAAGTAATCTCATGTTGCCGCTTCCACTTTCCGTTATTCCAACAGCGTTGCACAGGCAATGAAGTCACCGACAAAGGGGGAAAGTTATGGGCAACATCAAAATCCCTCAGGACGCTCAGCATTGGAAACCAAATATACCTACTCCTCCCTTGCTCGGCCTCTGCCTCCCTCCCGCCGGCCACCGTGACCCCCCTGCCCCTCGCCATGCGCTCCTCCCCGCGGCCTGGCGCCTGCTATGGCCCCTGGGGCCTGTGACAAATGGGCCCCACCCCCTGGGCCTATGACACATGGGGTCCACCCCCAGAAAAAAAGGGAATAATAATGATAGTAAACTAATTAATTAATTATTTGACTTAATTAATTATGTATAGTCAACTAATTAAACTTAATTAACCTACAAATTAAACTAACTACTATTAATTATTGAACAACCTATGACAGACGGGACCCACACGACAGTTTGACTGGTCAACGGTCAGAGTTGACCGCTAACGTCATGCTGACGCAATATGTACTTTCGAATTAAAATAATTTTAGAAAATGATTTAAAACTTTGAAAATTAATGTAAAATAAACCATATCTCGGATGAAAATACTTTGTACGTGAAAGTTGCTCAGAAAAATGTGACAAATCTGAATACGCTCTCCGTTCGTTTGCCACATGTCCATAGCATAGCGAACATGCAACCGTCCCCCTCTGTTCCACCTGTCCGAAAATACCAAACACCGGGAATGTTTCCCCCTTCACCGGTATCGCCTAGTACCGTGTTAGGGCACATCTAGCACCGCTTAATGTCATGTCATGCATCATCATGCATCTGTATGCATTGCATTCATTGTTTCTTCCCCCTCTTCTCTCTGGTAGACTTCGAGACTGACGCCTATGCTGCCCCGATTGACTACGATGTTGATGACCCCTCCTTCTCAGCACAGCTTCCAGGCAAGCAAAACCCACTTGATCATCCCGATATCGCCTATTTCTTCTCTCTACTACTTGCATTAGAGTAGTGTAGTTGTTATTACTTTTCGGATGATCCTATTCGATTGCATAGCCTGTCCTTGTTACTACTTTTGTTACCTTTACCTGCAATCCTAAATGCTTAGTATAGGTTGCTAGTATTACATCAATGGCCCTACACTCTTGTCCTCTGCCATGCTATACTATCGAGCGTGATCATTTCGGGAGGTGATCACGGGTATATACTATATACTATTACATACTTATGTTAGTGTTCGGATGTGGTGGCTGAAGGGGCAGGTGGTTCCACCCTGGTAGTGGTGGGCATGGGTTCCCGATGGCCCCCGAGTGTTACTTTGTGGCGGAGAGACAGGGCAGGTTGAGACCACCCAGGAGAGAGGTGGGCCTGGTCACTGGTCGACGTCCGCGGTTACATCAAAATAACACACTTAACAAGATTATATATTTGATCCGAGTTGGTCTTTTGGCCTATACGCACTAACTAACTACGCGGGGACAGTTATGGGCACTCGGTGTCGTAGTATCAGCCGAAGCTCTTCAGACGTCAGTGACTGAGCGGCGTGTGCCGGATTGGACTAGAACGTCTGCGCTTGTATAAGGGGGCTAGGTCTACTTCCGACCGCCCACATAATGTGCAGGAGTGCAACGGGCGATGGGCCCAAGATCCCCCCGCGCTTAGGATTTAGACCGACGCGTTGACCTCTCTGTTGAGCCTAGGTAGGGTTGCGACGTGTTGATCTTTCGAGGCCAGACATGACCCAGGAAAGTGTGCTCGGCGAGAGTGATCAAGCATGTTGGGCAATGTGGTGCACCCCTACAGGGAAGTTTATCTATTCGAATAGCCATGTCCATGGTAACAAGACGCTTGGAGTTGTATTTCGACCTCATGACAACTAAAACCGAATACTTATTAAAACACACCCTTTCATGTGTCAGATTCAACCCGGTGACCGCTCTCTCACAGGGTGACGAGGAGAGAATCGTCGGGTAGGATTTATGTTATGCGATGTTACTTGATACTATACGTGCTACTCTCTTCTATATGCTTCAAGATGGAGGCTACCAGAAGCATAGTCGTCGATAGGACTAGCTTATCCCCTCTTATTCTGGCATTTTGCAGTTTAGTCCATAGATACTAACCCTTTCATTGATACCGATGCATATGTAGTATAGATCTGATGTCAGTCTTGCGAGTACTTTGAATGAGTACTCACTGTTGCTTTGCTTTCCCTTTTCCCCTTTGATACCCAGTTGCTGCGATTAGATGTTGGAGCCCAGGAGCCAAATGCCACTGTCGATGATGACCCCTATTACACCGAGGGTGCCTACTACTACGTTCAGGCCGCCGGCAACCAAGAGTAGTTTAGGAGGATCCTAGGCAGGAAGCCTGCGCCTCTTCGATCTGTATCCATGTTTGTGCTAGCCATCTTATGGCACCTTATTTAACTTATGTCTATACTCAGATATTGTTGCTTTCGCTAACTCGTTTATGATCGAGCATTTGTATTTGAACCCTCAAGGCCCTGGCTTGAAATATGAAGCTTGTATGACTTAATTTGTGTTTAGAGTTGTGTTATGGTATCTTCCCGTGAGTCCCTGATCTTGATCGTACACATTTGCATGTATGATTAGTGTACGACTGAATCAGGTGCATCACACAAGACCTGAAATAGTTGATCAACACTAAATTGGCAATAAATATAGTGTAATAGACAATATGGAAACACAATGATAGTCTAAAAAGGAGAAAAATGGTATTGGAGTGCATTGTTCCATTGGCCCTTGCCTTGAATAGGAAACATTATAAGTCTATGAGGATAGTACATTCTCAAGGTTTCAAACATAGTTTGCAGCCCCTCTAAGCCATCGCCATCCTCAAAAACAAGCGTAGAGCCAATCATTACCAACGGTAGGTTCATTCCATTTTTTTTATAATCTTGTCGATAACCTCCCTAAGCTTCGTGGCCTTGGTGCCAACATCCAACAAAAGAGGGGTCTGATTCATTCAGTTTCATTTTCATGTCAGATACAAAATAGAGGAATAACATATAAGAACAAGATATCTTAAGAACATTGCAAAATACCTCAGAGCAGATATAGCATAATTTATTAGGTTCAAAAGCTTTTACAAGCATTAGGAGCAACTTCCTTGTAGGTTGTTCAAGACAATATGTCATTTTGTAGCATGCCAAAAAATGAAGTTACGGTGCTTTACTATATTGCCAGTGAGGAAGGCACATAAATGCATAAATAACATATGATACCATGTTAAAAAAAGGATGCCAGAAAAGTGGCAACAGCAACACTCTTTTCAAATTACCATATGCAAAAAACAGGTACACTGAACTATAAACTTGAGGGAGAGTTCAATAAAGTGAAAGTTGCAGAAGTTATCTCGATTCAAGGTGCAACAATACATATTTTATCAGTAGGCAATCTCACTAATTAAGATTTCCAATTAGTATTATGTACTCCCTCCGTTCCAAAATAGATTACCTAACTTTGTATTAACTTTGTTCTAAAGTTAGTACAAAGTTGAGTCATCTATTTTGGAACGGAGGGAGTAAGAACAAATGTAAACATTTATGTAAAGCTTCAAGAGACCTACAATGAACAAACAATAAGTAGCCTATATCACTAGAACAAGATTTGGAAATACTTGTACATGCAACAGAAATAATGCCCTGATCAGCAGTAGGAGATAATGTCAATACTAATTTACTGAAATGATTTCAGTAGCAATAAGTTCACACATATAAGTAGCAGTAAGTTACTTCAGAAAACTGTAGAAGCACACATATATCAATTTGAAATCCTATATACAAATTATCAAACAAACACTTGAAGGAAATATGCCCTAGAGGCAATAATAAAGTTATTATTTATTTCCTCATATCATGATAAATGTTTATTATTCATGCTAGAATTGTATTAACCGGAAACATGATACATGTGTGAATACATAGACAAACATAATGTCACTAGTATGCCTCTACTTGACTAGCTCATTAATCAAAGATGGTTATGTTTCCTAGCCATAGACATGTGTTGTCATTTGATTAACGGGATCACATCATTAGGAGAATGATGTGATTCACTTGACCCATTCCGTTAGCTTAGCACTTGATCATTTAGTATGTTGCTATTGCTTTCTTCATGACTTATACAAAGTTCCTATAGCTATGAGATTATGCAACTCCCGTTTACCGGAGGAACACTTTGTGTGCTACCAAACGTCACAACATAACTGGGTGATTATAAAGGAGCTCTACAGGTGTCTCCAAAGGTACATGTTGAGTTGGCGTATTTCGAGATTAGGTTTTGTCACTCCGATTGTCGGAGAGGTATCTCTGGGCCCTCTCGGTAATGCACATCACTATAAGCCTTGCAAGCAATGTAGCTAATGAGTTAGTTACAGAATGATGCATTACGTAACGAGTAAAGAGACTTGCCGGTAACGAGATTGAACTAGGTATTGGATACCAACGATCGAATCTCGGGCAAGTAACATACCGATGACAAAGGGAACGATGTATGTTGTTATGCGGTTTGACCGATAAAGATCTTCATAGAATATGTAGGAGCCAATATGAGCATCCAAGTTCCGCTATTGGTTATTGACCAAGAATAGTTCTAGGTCATGTCTACATAGTTCTCGAACCCGTAGGGTCCGCACGCTTAACGTTGCGATGACAGTTTTATTATGAGTTTATAAGTTTTGATGTACCGAAGGTTGTTCGGAGTCCCGGATGTGATCACGGACATGAAGAGGAGTCTCAAAATGGTCGAGACATAAATATTGATATATTGGAAGCCTATATTTGGATATCGGAATCGTTCCGGGTGAAATCGGGATTTTACCGGAGTACCGGGGGGTTACCGGAACCCCCCCGGGGGTTAATGGGCCTACATGGGCCATGAGGGAGAAGAGGAGGGCCGGCCAGGGCAGGCCGCGCACCCCCTCCCCCCTAGTCCGAATAGGACAAGGAAGGGGGGGCGGCGCCCCCCTTTTCCTCTTTCCCCTCCCCCCTTTCCTTCTCCACCAAGGCAAGAGGGGGGAGTCCTACTCCCGGTGGGAGTAGGACTCCTCCAAGCGCACCCCTAGGGGCCGGCCGCACCTTCCCCCTCCCTCCTTTATATACGGGGGCGGGGGGGCACCTCTAGACACACAAGTTGATCTTCGTGATCGTTCCTTAGCCGTGTGCGGTGCCGCCCTCCACCATATTCCACCTCGGTCATATCGTTGCGGTGCTTAGGTGAAGCCCTGCGCCGGTAGAACATCATCATCGTCACCACGCTGTCGTGATGATGGAACTCATCCCCGACACCCTACTGGATCGGAGTCCGGGGATCGTCATCGAGCTGAACGTGTGCTGAACTCGGAGGTGCCGTACGTTCGGTGCTTGGATCGGTCGGATCGTGAAGACGTACGACTACTTCAACCGCGTTGTCATAACGCTTCCGCTTACGGTCTACGAGGGTACGTGGACAATACTCTCCCCTCTCGTTGCTATGCATCACCATGATCTTGCGTGTGCGTAGGAATTTTTTTGAAATTACTATGTTCCCCAACAGTGGCATCCGAGCCTAGGTTTTATGCGTTGATGTTATTTGCACGAGTAGAACACAAGTGAGTTGTGGGCGATACAAGTCATACTGCTTACCAGCATGTCATACTTTGGTTCAGGGGTATTGTGAGATGAAGCGGCCCGGACCGACATTACGCGTACGCTTATGCGAGACTGGTTTCACCATTACGAGCACTCATGCTTAAAGGTGACTGGCGGGTGTCTGTCTCTCTCACTTTAGTTGAACCGAGTGTGGCTACGCCCGGTCCTTGCGAAGGTTAAAACAACACTAACTTGGCGAACTATCGTTGTGGTTTTGATTCGTAGGTAAGAACGGTTCTTGCTCAGCCCGTAGCAGCCACGTAAAATTTGCAACAACAAAGTAGAGGACGTCTAACTTGTTTTTGCAGGGCATGTTGTGATGTGATATGGTCAAGACGTGATGCTATATTTTATTGTGTGAGATGATCATGTTTTGTAATCAAAGTTATCGGCAACTGGCAGGAGCCATATGGTTGTCGCTTTATTGTATGAAATGCAAACGCCCTGTAATTGCTTCACTTTATCACTAAGCGGTAGCGATAGTCGTAGAAGCAATAGATGGCGTAATGACAACGATGCTACGATGGAGATCAACGTGTCGCGCCGGTGACGATGGTGATCACGACGGTGCTTCGGAGATGGAGATCACAAGCACAAGATGATGATGGCCATATCATATCACTTATATTGATTGCATGTGATGTTTATCCTTTATGCATCTTATCTTGCTTTGATTGACGGTAGCATTTTAAGATGATCTCTCACTAAATTATCAAGAAGTGTTCTCCCTGAGTATGCACCATTGCGAAAGTTCTTCGTGCTGAGACACCATGTGATGATCGGGTGTGATAGGCTCTACGTTCAAATATAACGGGTGCAAAACAGTTGCACACACGGAATACTCAGGTTAAACTTGACGAGCCTAGCATATACAGATATGGCCTCGGAACACGGAGACCGAAAGGTCGAACGTGAATCATATAGTAGATATGATCAACATAGTGATGTTCACCATTGAAACTACTCCATCTCACGTGATGATCGGACATGGTTTAGTTGATTTGGATCACGTGATCACTTAGATGACTAGAGAGATGTCTGTCTAAGTGGGAGTTCTTAAGTAATATGATTAATTGAACTTAAATTTATCATGAACTTAGTACCTGATCGTATTTTGCTTGTCTATGTTTGTTGTAAATAGATGGCTCGTGCTGTTGTTCCGTTGAATTTTAATGCGTTCCTTGAGAAAGCAAAGTTGAAAGATGATGGTAGCAATTACACGGACTGGGTCCGTAACCTGAGGACTATCCTCATTGCCGCATAGAAGAATTACGTCCTGGAAGCACCACTGGGTGCCAGGCCTGCTACTGATGCAACTGACGACGTTAAGAACGTCTGGCAGAGCAAAGCTGATGACTACTCGATAGTTCAGTGTGACATGCTTTACGGCTTGGAACCGGGTCTTCAACGATGTTTTAAACGTCATGGAGCATATGAGATGTTCCAGGAGTTGAAGTTAATATTTCAAGCAAATGCCCGGATTGAGAGATATGAAGTCTCCAATAAGTTCTATAGCTGTAAGATGGAGGAGAATAGTTCTGTCAGTGAACACATACTCAAAATGTCTGGGTATAATAAATTGATTCAGCTGGGAGTTAATCTTCCTGATGATAGTGTCATTGACAGAATTCTTCAATCACTGCCACCAAGCTACAAGAGCTTCGTGATGAACTATAATATGCAAGGGATGGACAAGACTATTCCCGAGCTCTTCGCGGTGCTAAAAGCCGCGGAGGTAGAAATCAAGAAGGAGCATCAAGTGTTGATGGTTAACAAGACCACCAGTTTCAAGAAAAAGGGCAAAGGGAAGAAGAAGGGGAACTTCAAAAAGAACAGCAAACAAGTTGCTGCTCAAGAGAAGAAACCCAAGTCTGTACCTAAGCCTGAGACTGAGTGCTTCTACTGCAAGCAGACTAGACACTGGAAGCGGAACTGCCCCAAGTATTTGGCGGATAAGAAGGATGGCAAAGTGAACAAAGGTATATGTGATATACATGTTATTGATGTGTACCTTACTAATTCTCGCAGTAGTACCTGGGTATTTGATACTGGTTCTGTTGCTAATATTTGCAACTCGAAACAGGGACTACGGATTAAGCGAAGATTGGCTAAGGACGAGGTGACAATGCGCGTGGGAAATGGTTCCAAAGTCGATGTGATCGCGGTCGGCACGCTACCTCTACATCTACCATCGGGATTAGTTTTAGACCTAAATAATTGTTATTTGGTGCCAACGTTGAGCATCAACATTATATTTGGATCTTGTTTGATGCGAGACGGTTATTCATTTAAATCAGAGAATAATGGTTGCTCTATTTATATGAGTAATATCTTTTATGGTCATGCACCCTTGAAGAGTGGTCTATTTTTATTGAATCTCGATAGTAGTGATACACATATTCATAATGTTAAGCCAAAAGAAGCAGAGTTGATAATGATAGTGCAACTTATTTGTGGCACTGCTGTTTAGGTCATATCGGTGTAAAGCGCATGAAGAAACTCCATACTGATGGACTTTTGGAATCACTTGATTATGAATCACTTGGTACTTGCGAACCGTGCCTCATGGGCAAGATGACTAAAACGCCATACTCCGGAACTATGGAGCGAGCAACTGATTTGTTGGAAATCATACATACTGATGTTTGTGGTCCAATGAATATTAAGGCTCGCGGCGGGTATCGTTATTTTCTCACCTTCACAGATGATTTGAGCAGATATGGGTATATCTACTTAATGAAACACAAGTCTGAAACATTTGAAAAGTTCAAAGAATTTCAGAGTGAAGTAGAAAATCATCGTAACAAGAAAATAAAATTTCTACGATCTGATCATGGAGGAGAATATTTGAGTTACGAGTTTGGTTTACATTTGAAACAATGCGGAATAGTTTCGCAACTCACGCCACCCGGAACACCACAACGAAATGGTGTGTCCGAACGTCGTAATCGTACTTTACTAGATATGGTGTGATCTATGATATCTCTTACTAATTTACCACTATCGTTTTGGGGTTATGCTTTAGAGACGGCCGCATTCACGTTAAATAGGGCACCATCAAAATCCGTTAAGATGACGCCTTATGAACTGTGGTTTGGCAAGAAACCAAAGTTGTTGTTTCTTAAAGTTTGGGGCTGCGATGCTTATGTGAAGAAAGTTCAATCAGATAAGCTCAAACCCAAATCAGAGAAATGTGTCTTCATAGGATACCCAAAAGAAACTATTGGGTACACCTTCTATCACAGATCTGAGGGCAAGATTTTCATTGCTAAATTCAGATCCTTTCTAGAGAAGGAGTTTCTCTCGAAAGAAGTGAGTGGGAGGAAAGTAGAACTTGATGAGGTAACTGTACCTGCTCCCTTATTGGAAAGTAGTCCATCACAAGAACCGGTTCCTGTGACAACTACACCAATTAGTGAGGAAGCTAATGATATTGATCATGAAACTTCAGATCAAGTTTCTACTGAACCTCGTAGGTCTACCAGAGTAAGATCCGCACCAGAGTGGTACGGTAATCCTATTCTGGAAGTCATGTTACTTGACCATGGCGAACCTACAAACTATGAGGAAGCGATGATGAGCCCAGATTCCGCAAAGTGGCTAGAAGCCATGAAAGCTGAGTTGGGATCCATGTATGAGAACAAAGTATGGACTTTGGTTGACTTGCCCGATGATCGGCAAGCTATTGAGAATAAATAGTTTTTTAAGAAGAAGACTGATGCTGATGGTAATGTAACTGTCTATAAAGCTCGACTTGTTGCGGAAGGTTTTCGACAAGTTCAAGGGGTTGACTACGATGAGACTTTCTCACCCGTAACGATGCTTAAGTCTGTCCGAATCATGTTAGCAATTGCTGCGTTTTATGATTATGAAATTTGGCAAATGGATGTCAAAACTGCATTCTTGAATGGATTTCTGGAAGAAGAGTTGTATATGATGCAACCAGAAGGTTTTGTTGATCCAAAAGGTGCTAACAAAGTGTGCAAGCTCCAGCGATCCATTTATGGACTGGTGCAAGCATCTCGGATTTGGAATAAATGCTTTGATAGTGTGATCAAAGCATATGGTTTTATATAGACTTTTGGAGAAGCCTGTATTTACAAGAAAGTGAGTGGGAGCTCTGTAGCATTTCTAATATTATATGTAGATGACATATTGTTAATCAGAAATGATATAGAATTTCTGGATAGCATAAAGGGATACTTGAATAAAAGTTTTTCGATGAAAGACCTTGGTGAAGCTGCTTACATATTGGGCATCAAGATCTATAGAGATAGATCAAGACGCTTAATTGGACTTTCACAAAGCACATACCTTGATAAAGTTTTGAAAAAGTTCAAAATGGATCAGGCAAAGAAAGGGTTCTTGCCTGTATTACAAGGTGTGAAGTTGAGTCAGACTCAATGCCCGACCACAGCAGAAGATAGAGAAAAAAATGAAAGATGTTCCCTATGCTTCAGCCATAGGCTCTATCGTGTATGCAATGTTGTGTACCAGACCTGACGTATGCTTAGCAATAAGCTTAGCAGGGAGGTACCAAAGTAATCCAGGAGTGGATCACTGGACAGCGGTCAAGAACATCCTGAAATACCTTAAAAGGACTAAGGATATGTTTCTCGTATATGGAGGTGACAAAGAGCTAGTCGTAAATGGTTACGTCGATGCAAGCTTCGACACTGATCCGGACGATTCTAAATCGCAAACCGGATACGTGTTTTTATTAAACGGTGGAGCTGTAAGTTGGTGCAGTTCTGAACAAAGCGTCGTGGCGGGATCTACATGCGAAGCGGAGTACATAGCTGCTTTGGAAGCAGCAAATGAAGGAGTCTGGATGAAGGAGTTCGTTTCCGATCTAGGTGTCATACCTAGTGCATCGGGACCAATGAAGATCTTTTGTGACAATACTGGTGCAATTGCCTTGGCAAAGGAATCCAGATTTCACAAGAGGACCAAACATATCAAGAGACGCTTCAATTCCATCCGGGACCAAGTCCAAGTGGGAGACATAGAGATTTGCAAGATACATACGGATCTGAATGTTGTAGACCCGTTGACTAAGCCTCTTCCACGAGCAAAACATGATCAGCACCAAGACTCCATGGGTGTTAGAATCATTACTGTGTAATCTAGATTATTGACTCTAGTGCAAGTGGGAAACTGAAGGAAATATGCCCTAGAGGCAATAATAAAGTTATTATTTATTTCCTCATATCATGATAAATGTTTATTATTCATGCTAGAATTGTATTAACCGGAAACATGATACATGTGTGAATACATAGACAAACATAATGTCACTAGTATGCCTCTACTTGACTAGCTCATTAATCAAAGATGGTTATGTTTCCTAGCCATAGACATGTGTTGTCATTTGATTAACGGGATCACATCATTAGGAGAATGATGTGATTGACTTGACCCATTCTGTTAGCTTAGCACTTGATCATTTAGTATGTTGCTATTGCTTTCTTCATGACTTATACAAAGTTCCTATAACTATGAGATTATGCAACTCCCGTTTACCGGAGGAACACTTTATGTGCTACCAAACGTCACAACATAACTGGGTGATTATAAAGGAGCTCTACAGGTGTCTCCAAAGGTACATGTTGAGTTGGCGTATTTCGAGATTAGGTTTTGTCACTCCGATTGTTGGAGAGGTATCTCTGGGCCCTCTCGGTGATGCACATCACTATAAGCCTTTGCAAGCAATGTAGCTAATGAGTTAGTTACAGAATGATGCATTACATAATGAGTAAATAGACTTGCCGGTAACGAGATTGAACTAGGTATTGGATACCAACGATCGAATCTCGGGCAAGTAACATACCGATGACAAAGGGAACAACGTATGTTGTTATGCGGTTTGACCGATAAAGATCTTCATAGAATATGTAGGAGCCAATATGAGCATCCAGGTTCCGCTATTGGTTATTGACCGAGAATAGTTCTAGGTCATGTCTACATAGTTCTCGAACCCGTAGGGTCCGCACGCTTAACGTTATGATGATAGTTTTATTATGAGTTTATAAGTTTTGATGTACCGAAGGTTGTTCGGAGTCCCAGATGTGATCACAGACATGATGAGGAGTCTCGAAATGGTCGAGACATAAAGATTGATATACTATAAGCCTATATTTGGATATCGGAATCGTTCCGGGTGAAATCGGGATTTTACCGGAGTACCGGGGGGTTACCGGACCCCCCCGGGGGTTAATGGGCCTACATGGGCCATGAGGGAGAAGAGGAGGGCCGGCCAGGGCAGGCCGCGCGCCCCCTCCCCCCTAGTCCGAATAGGACAAGGAAGGGGGGGGGCGGCGCCCCCCTTTTCCTCTTTCCCCTCCTCCCTTTCCTTCTCCACCAAGGCAAGTGGGGGGAGTCCTACTCCCGGTGGGAGTAGGACTCCTCCAAGCGCACACCTAGGGGCCGGCCACACCTCCCCCCTCCCTCCTTTATTTATGGGGGCAGGGGGGCACATCTAGACACACAAGTTGATCTTCATGATTGAGAGAGTCCTGGACTAGGGGGTGTCCGGATAGCCAAACTCTCATCTTTGGCCGGACTCCAAGACTATGAAGATACAAGATTGAAGACTTCGTCCCGTGTCCGGATGGGACTTTCCTTGGCGTGGAAGGCAAGCTTGGCGATACAGATATGTAGATCTCCTACCATTGTAACCGACTCTGTGTAACCCTAGCCCTCTCCGGTGTCTATATAAACCGGAGGGTTTTAGTCCGTAGGACGAACAACAATCATACCATAGGCTAGCTTCTAGGGTTTAGCCTCTTTGATCTCATGGTAGATCTACTCTTGTATTACCCATATCATCAATATTAATCAAGCAGGAGTAGGGTTTTACCTCCACCGAGAGGGCCCGAACCTGGGTAAAAACATCGTGTCCCTTGTCTCCTGTTACCATCCGCCTAGACGCACAGTTCGGGACCCCCTACCTGAGATCCGCCGGTTTTGACACCGACATTGGTGCTTTCATTAAGAGTTCCTTTGTGTTGTCACGTTTAGGCCCGATGTCTCCTTCGATCATCAACAACGACACGGTCCAGGGTGAGACTTTTCTCCCCGGACAGATCTTCGTATTCGGCGGCTTTGCACTGCGGGCCAACTCGCTTGGCCATCTGGAGCAGATTGAAAGCTACGCCCCTGGCCATCAGGTCAGATTTGGAAGTTTGAACTATATGGCTGACGTCCGCGGAGACTTGATCTTCGAAGGGTTCGAGCCACAGCCAAGCGCGCCGCACTGTCACGATGGGCACGATCTAGCTCTGCTGCCGGACAGTGCCCTGGAGGCCGCACAAGTGTCCGCTCCGACCCTTAGCTCGGAGCCGACTACGCCGATCGAGGACGGGTGGCTGGACACCGCCTTGGGGGCTGCTACCTCTACGGCGATAGAGCCGAATACCAACCCTGTCCTTTGTGAAGCTCGTGACTCCAAGGTGTCGGACTCCCCTTCGGACTCCGAACCTTCCGCGCCCCTGCCAATCGAATCCGATTGGGCGCCGATCATGGAATTCACCGCCGCAGACATCTTTCAGCACTCGCCCTTCGGCGACATCCTGAACTTGCTAAAGTATCTCTCTTTATCAGGAGAGCCCTGGCCGGACTATGGTCAGGAAGGTTGGGACACGGACGACGAAGAAATTCAACGCCCACCCACCACCCACTTTGTAGCCACTGTCGATGATTTAACCGACATGCTCGACTTTGACTCCGAAGACATCGACGGTATGGACGACGATGCCGGAGATGACCAAGAACCAGCGCCTACAGGGCACTGGAAGGCCACCTCAACTCACGATGTATATATGGTGGATACACCTAAAGGAAGCGATAACAAGGAAAAACGGGATGCTGCGAAGGATAATTCCCTCTAAAAGCAGTCAAAATAGCGACGTAAGCGCCACTCAAAGTCCCGCCTCGACAAAGACATCACCCATACAGACCCAGGCATAGAGAAGGGCGAACCGGTGGACGACGAACATGCCCTCGAGCAACCATCCGAACAGGATAACTTGGATAAACAATCCGTCCCCGGCGAAGACAACAGTCCGGACGATCTCCCGCCGGACACATCGTTGGAGCAGAAGAACCTCCACAAAAGGCTCGTCTCCACTGCACGTAGTCTGAAGAAGCAGAAACGGAAGCTCAAAACAGCGGAAGACACACTCAGAATGAGATGGAGCAAAGTACTCAACACCGCAGACAAATACGACGATAGTCGCCAAACAAAGAGCTACCCGAAGTGCAAACTACTGCCCGAATTTGACGAGGAGGCCGTAGAGCCCCCACAATCAAAGAACAAAGAGGCTGCTCGGTCGGATAGACGACCACATGGCAAACATAGAGCGGCAAGCGGCGCCGCACACAATCCGGCACGCGATCCGCATAAGGATCCGCACCAAAAGGATGGCCCAGTCAGGTCTATCCATGGGCCAAGAAAGCAAGCTCTAGAAAGCAATGCAACACGTCGAGTATTCGAACATCACGACACACCCAAATACAGGCGCGCCGCACACCCCCTATGTTTCACCGATGAGGTGCTAGATCATGAATTTCTAGTGGGATTCAAGCCCGTAAACATAGAGGCATACGACGGAACAACAGACCCTAGAGTCTGGATTGAGGATTACATCCTGCACATACACATGGCTAGAGGAGATGACCTCCACGCCATAAAAAACTTACCCCTCAAGCTCAAAGGGCCAGCCCGGCATTGGCTCAAAAGCCTCCCGGAAAATACCATTGGAAGTTGGGAAGAGCTCGAGGATGCGTTTCGGGCAAATTTTCAAGGGACCTATGTCCGACCTCCGGACGCAGACGATTTAAGTCACATAACCCAACAACCCGGAGAGTCAGCCCGAAAATTCTGGAATAGGTTTCTCACCAAAAAGAACCAAATAGTTGACTGTCCGAACGCCGAAGCCTTAGCAACTTTCAAACATAACGTCCGAGACGAATGGCTCGCCAGACTCCTCGGCCAGGAAAAGCCAAGAACAATGGCCGCATTAACAAGCCTCATGACCCGCTTTTGCGCGGGAGAGGATAGCTGGCTGGCAAGGTGCAGTACCAGCGACCCAAGTACGTCCGAAGTCAGGGATGGAAATGGGAAACCACGACGCAGTAAGGACCAGCGTCGGACCAAGGGAAACAGTCCGAAGAGCACGACAGTCAACGCCGGATTCAAAAGCTCTCGGCAGAACAACAAAAAACTGCCTCTTAAGGACAATAGCGACGAGCTATCCAACCTAAACAAAATCTTGGACAAGATATGCCAAATCCATAGTACTCCCGGGAAGCCTGCAAACCATACCCACAGAGATTGTTGGGTCTTCAAGCAGTCCGGCCGACTTAACGCCGAACACAAGGGGCTCGACGCACCAAGTGAGGACGACGACGAACCCCACAAGCAGAGCACCGGAAAACAAAAGAATTTCCCACAAGAGGTCAAAACAGTAAACTCACTTTAAGTGACAAAAGGGAAAAACAGAGCGGCGCCGACTGAAATACGCGTCGCACGGTCCACCCCAGCGGAGTCCCAACACTGGATGTCAAAACTAATCACCTTCGACCATCAGGATTACTCTGGAAGTATCCAAAACGCAGGATGGACTGCTTTGATATTAGATCCTACAATCGACGGACTACAATTTACACAAGTCCTAATGGACGGCGGTAGTGATCTAAACCTGTTATATCAGGACACAATCCGCAGAATGGGGATAAACCCAACCAAAATTCGCGATAGCAACACTTCCTTTAAAGGAGTGATGCCATGCCCATATGCCCATTGTACGGGCTCTCTACCACTAGAAGTTGTGTTCGGCTCATCCGACAACTTCCATCGCGAAAAGTTAGTCTTCCACATCGCCCCATTTAAAAGTAGCTATCAAGCACTATTGGGACGTGAAGCTTTCGCCCGCTTTAACGCAATACCGCATTATGCATCTCTTACACTCAAAATGCCCGGTCCACGCGACATCATCTCATTAAAGGGAAACTTCGAATGTTCCTCAAATACGGAAGAACGTGAGACTGCCTTGACAGCCACACACTAATCCGGCTTTGCTGATCAAAGCACCTAAACAGGTCATTCAGACCCCGGACACGGTTAGGCGAGTCCGGTATAAATAAACAAGGGGCTTACTAGCCGCGTACCCCCTTACAAGGGGCTCCACACATGTACAACAAGAGACAATAAAGCTCAATTTTATTCATTTTTTGAATCATACTCTATTTATTTTAAAATACATTTTTCGCACGATCTTTTCTTTCCAACTAAGTTCCTCTCTTTTGCAGATGAATGCCATGCTATACCCGTCCAGGATACGGCACAACGGAGACACAGGCACAGACGTGCAGCAGGGACCCGTTTCAAGGATTCTTTTCAGATTAAGACCCTGCGTAAACCTTTTTTACTGTCTCTTGTTATTTCACATCCCCCGGTTTCTTGCTATAACCGAGGAGGAGGCTGGCATTTTGGCATCGGCCGCGTCAGAAATTTTTGCACGTACCTGGACACTAGGGGCTTAGGGCATTGTTCTGCCCGTTTTCATGAAGACCGAATACCTTAGGGAGTGTTCGGCGTCTCGAGTTAGGCCTTATATGCATCAGCTCCGAATCATGTCTTTGGTCAAATGTTGGGTTTGCCCGGCTCCTGTATTTTGCTGCCTTACGTTCCGCTCAATCGGCTAACACGGCACCAGGAGAACTACTGCAATTGTGCCCTGGTTCGGCCTGGTGAGCACCTCAGTAGAGAAAGCCGAAAACTGACTGTCATGATATAGCGTGAGACTGGTCAACCACTCGATGACCCACCGGAATGTTTAGAATTCCTCCGCATTAACGAAGGACCGTTTCTCGGTCAGGCACATAAGCGCCCCGAATTCGGAGAGCGCGGTGCCCCTAGGGGCTATATAGTGGCCCCACCATCGGACTCCTATGGCTAAGTGAAAGTGATAAAGCATTATAGTCCGGTTGCCTAGTTTGCTACGCTATCACCTCCTTCATAGGACCAAGGCATTGGATTAAGTGTGAAAATGCGCTTTTTTTGCAAACACCCTCGCACTATGTGCGTGGGGGCTGAAGCCGAAGACTGCCATCTTTCAGGTTATATACACATATACATTAACGACCGCACATGAGGTATTTCAATACTTGAACGCACAAGTATAAAAAGCCCTTATATTATATTGAAACATCGTTTCACAAATCATACATGTCATTAGAACATAATATCCTTCGAGCACTGCGTCTCTATTAAACGAGCGCCCTGCAGGACTTCCTCAAAATAGTGCTCGGCAGGTACTTGGCTTCTGTCCGAATCCTCGGATGCAACGTCGGTGGCCTTCATCTCTGCCCAGCATGTCTTGACATGGGCAAGAGCCATCCGCGCACCCTCTATGCATGCCGACCGCTTCATTGCATCGATATGCGGCACCGCACAAGGGAACTGCTGCACCAAGCCAAAATAACTCTTTGGCTCGGGCCTTTTCGGCCACAAACGAGTCACGACATCCTTCATGGCAAGTCCGGACAACCTATTCAGCTCAGCCCATTCGGCTAACCGATCGGTTAATGGAAGCGGACGCTCTGGACTATGGAACTGCGACCAAAAAAGCTCTTCCATTCCGTGATCCTTTTGGCCTCGGAAGTGTGCGACCGCGTCTGCGGCACTCGCCGCCAAATCCAGATAAGCATCCTCCGCACCCCACAGCTGGCCCAACTGAGCATACTTAGGATTCGTAAATTTCCTCCGCAGCGGAAAGGGCTTTCCAGCCGCGATATCCCCGGCTTGACGTAGCTCCTTCTTTATAACTCTCTTCGCGGAACGGGCATCCTTGGCTTCGTCGGTGGCCTTCTTCAGGTCCTCTTGCTCCGCTCGACGTTCTTTTTCAAGAAACTCGTAAGAGGTCGATAGCATTCTTCAACTTCCCGGCCATCTCGGCCATTTCCTCCATGCTTCGGCAGTGAGCAGCCTGTTCGGCTTTTAGCTCTTCGGCCGCCCTCAAGGCAGCCGCATCACTTTTTCTGGCTTGCTCCTTGACTCGGGCTAGCTCCGCCCGAAGGTTCTCCATAGCAGCGGCACCATCTGCATAAAGCATACATGTTGTAAGGCATGGGCGTCAAGCTCCCTTACCAGGTGTCCGCGGAGAAGTTGCATACCTTGTGACTCGTCAAGCCGCTTATTGACAAGCGCGATGTCCGCATTCGCCACGTCAAGTTGCCGCTTCAGTTCGGCATATTGATCAGTCCGGCTGGCCACCGGACGCTCCGCCACCTATATAAGACAGGCGACATCTTACAACTGAGATTATGATCCTCGACGCGCTGTCACTTTCGACAATGCATCGAGTCTCAGGGGCTACTATCTATACAGGGCGCATTCTATATGCAAAACTATCAAAAGGTATATCATTTTCGCGTACCTCAAACCCCGTCAGTAAACTTCTGATGGCTTCATGCAATCCGCTCTCAGCGGATGAAATCCTTTCAATCACCGTACCCATTAACGCACGGTGATCTTCTGAGATAGACGCTCGCCCGAGTAGATCCTTCAGCTCCTCCGACCGTACACCAGCTGGTGCCGGACCTCCCGGCCCCGCTGGCATCGGGGAAACCCTCCGCGACGACACCTCAGGGTCGTCCGCCCCACATGACGGTGCGGCAGATGGAGGCGTTTCGCTCTCCATCATCTCCGGACGAAGATCCCGCGAAGATGAGCTCTGCTGAGAAGGGCTGAGATCCGAACTACAAGGTAAAACTTCGGTTATCTTCAGAAATAAAAACAGGGATGTCCCTTATTACAAAACTCCCCTTTCTACTTACGGCTCGCTGGAGGGCTGATTCCCTTGGGGAAATAGTGCGGCCGGGGCTCCTCCCGGCGCAGGACCCTCTAGTGAAGATTTCTTCCCCCGCTTTGAGGCCTTGGCCTCCGGATCTTCAGAAGCGGTCCTCTTCTCCCCCTGGAGGGAGAGATTCTCGATCCCCCCTTTCTTGAAAGCCTCCTTCGCGCAGGTAGTAGCTTCCCTGTTCCCCCCTTTGCCCTCTTCCAAAGGTGCGGCCTCTAGCATCTTGGTTAACACAGGATCCGGCGTGGTCTCAGGGAGGGGGGCCGGACACCTTATTAGTTTTGCTTTCGCTATCCACTCCTGTTCAAGGAGAGCTCTTTAAAGGGCAAGTTTATGATAAATGTATGGATAGCGTGTCCGGGCACAGGACTACTTACTTGAGTATCCGGGCGATTGCAGCTCAGACCTGCGTCCTCGGTCAAGTCCGGACACATCTCTTGTGATCCGAAGAACAGTTTATACATCTCCACAGGCGTCGCGCCCATGAAGTGTTGGAGAGCTCGTGGTCCCTCCGAATTAAATTCCCACATGCGGAGGGGGCGACATTTGTAGGGCAGAAGGCGCCGAATCAGCATGACTTGCGCCACTACGACCAGATTGATCTCTCTCTCTTGGAGGTCTCGAATACGGCCCTGCAGCAGAGGAACATCCTTGGACGGCCCCCAGTCGAGCCCTTTGTTGACCCATGACGCCAGCCGCTTCTGATCACATATTCTTCAACAGACTCTCAGAATGAAAGGATTTTCTGCAGAGTGGCGCGCTATGACTCATAGCTTCGTTTCTGGAGGTAGTGTTGCCATTAAGGTCAATGATGACATTGGACACTATTTCCAAACGAAAAAGGGGTTGCGACAAGGTGACTCCATATCGCCCATGCTATTCAATATAGTGGCGGATATGCTAGCGGTCATGATTGAGCGTGCCAAGGTTGATGGCCAAATTGATGGGGTAGTAAATCATCTAGTTGATGGTGGTCTCTCTGTACTTCAATATGTCGATGATACGATTCTCTTCATGGATCATGACCTCGAGAAAGCGAGAAATCTGAAATTAATTTTATCCGCACTCGAGCAACTCTCAGGTCTTAAGATCAATTTTCACAAAAGTGAATTGTTTTGTTTTGGCGAGGCTCAAGACGACTCCCACCTATACGCCGAACTATTCGGATGCGGGTTGGGCCAGTTTCCGATCACATATTTGGGGATACCGATACATTATCGACGACTCACAAATGCTGAATGGAAACACGTCGAGGAGAGACTGCAAAAAAAGACTTAGCAGTTGGAAAGGTAAACTGCTGTCTCTGGGTGGAAGATTGGTCCTCATAAATTCAGTACTAAGTAACATGGTACTATATATGATTTCCTTCTTCCAATTGCCGAAAGGAGTTTTACATAGATTGGATTATTTCCGATCAAGATTCTTTTGGCAAGGAGATAGCGAGAAAAAGAAATATCGACTGGCTAAATGGAGTGTGGTTTGCCGTCCCAAAGACCAAGGCGGGTTGGGCATTCATGACCTTGAGGTTAAGAATAGGGCCCTCCTCGGCAAATGGTTGTTTAAATTAATGACGGGAGATGGTGTATGGCAAACCCTCCTGAGAAGGAAATATGTGGGTTCCAAGGCGGTATCTCAAGTATACTGGAAGCCTGGGGATTCTCACTTTTGGGCAGGTCTGATGGTTACGAAGAAATATTTCTTCTCCTATGGATCCTTCTCAATTAAGGACGGCTCGGAAATTAGATTCTGGGAGGACAAGTGGCTGGGAAATGCCACACTCCGAGAACAATATCCGGCTCTATACAACATTGTGCGTCATAAGGGTGATACTATCGCCACGGTAATGGAATCATTTCCGCCAAATGTGACGTTCAGAAGAGATTTAATTGGACCCAGACTTCAATCATGGTATATCCTGCTCCAGCGTTTGTCCATGGTGCATTTGTCACATGGGTCTGATGTATTTTGATGGAACCTACATGGGAATGGACAATTCTCAGTGGAGTCTATGTATAGAGCGTTAATCCAGTCTGATGTGCCAGTTGATAATAATAAGAAGATCTGGAAGATGAAGATACCTCTAAAGAATAAAATCTTTGCATGGTATCTTCGTCGCGGAGTCATTCTTACTAAAGATAACCTTATTAAGAGAAATTGTCATGGAAGCCCGCAATGTGTCTTTTATCATCATGATGAGACAATAAAACATTTATTCTTCCAATGCAAATTGGCTCGTTCTATATGGTCAGTCATCCAGATAGCTTCTGGCTTGTATCCTCCTTGTAGTGTTGCTAATGTATTTGGCAACTGGTTACATGGGATAGATTACAGGTTCAGAACTATTCTTAGGGTGGGAGCGCTTGCCGTTATTTGGTCGCTTTGGCTATGTAGAAATGATAAAGTGTTTAACGATAAAAGTACTTCTTTGATGCAGGTTATCTACAGGTGTACCGGGACTCTTCGTTTATGGTCCTCTCTACAACGTGTGGAGAATCGAGGCCTGTTTACGGAGGTGTGTACACGATTGGAGGATACGTCGAGGGATACTTTTACCCAACATGGGTGGCAGCATGATCTTAGGATCGGCCCACCTCCTCTTTAGGCGTTATACATACTCTGTTTCTTTGTATTTCGCCTTCTTAATTTTCGTTTGTGTGAGAGAACTTGTTTGGCTGTGTGCATCATAGTTATGCAGAGGCCGGGTGTAATGCTTAAACCTTTTAAGTAATAAAGCACCCTTTTTCGAAAAAATGACGCCAGCCGCTGTGGAGGACTCGGGCGAAAGGCAGGAGGCGCCACCCATTTGGTGCCCCTGGGAGCGGTGATGTAAAACCACTCCTATTGCCATAAACCGAGCACCTCTTGAAAAGAGCCCTCGGGCCATGGAGCGTCAGCATTTTTGCTTATAACAACCCCTTCGCACTCTGTTTGCTGCCCCTTGATCATCTTCGGCTCCACTTTGAAGGTCTTGAGCCACAATCCGAAGTGAGGGGTAATGCGGAGGAAGGCTTCGCATACGACAATGAACGATGAGATGTGGAAGATGGACTCCGGATCCAAGTCATGGAATTCCAGCCCATAATAAAACATGAGCCCCCTCACGGAGGGGTCCGTCGGGAAGCCTAAACCCCGAAGGAAGTGAGACACGAACACCACGCTCTCACCAGGCTCGGGAGTAGGAATAGCCTGCCCTTGGGCAGGCAGCCTATGCGAAATTTCGCCGGTTAGATACCTGGCGTCTCTCAGCTTTAGCACGTCTTCTTTCGTGACGGAAGAAGGCATCCACCAGCCTTGCAAGTCGGAGCTGGACATTGTCGAAGGTCCGAAGCGCCTAAATCTGGAGCTTTGAGTGTTGGAACTCGAGGCGAGGGGCGGACTCGATTGAGATTGAAAGAAAGGAGCAGGCCTTGGTCTCGTTATAAAGAGGTTGAATACCAAGAGCCCTCCCCGTGGTCGTTTGGGACTCGCCTTCGATAGAGGGGGCGTGCCAACGGGCGTGGTTGGGTTACCCATGCCCGTATTGATGAGAATCCCGGAATAAGGGGACACGATCTCTGCTTTGACAAGACGTGCCAAGGAAACCGCTTCGCTAAACGCGCTGAGGTGGAACAATAAAAACAATTCGAATAAAGGCTTGGCCGTGGTGTGATGTCATGCCATGAAATACGTCAGCAGATTGAATTTGTGTAAATATTATTCTCTCTACGGTGGTATGTGGAACTTATTTGGCAGAGCCGGACACTATCCTTGTGTTCAAAATCTTCTATGAAGAATTCGGAGGAGGAACCCACCTTGCTATGCCAAAGACAATATGCACGCCGGACTCGTCGTCATTGAAGCCTGGTTCAGGGGCTACTGAGGGAGTCCTGGACTAGGGGGTGTCCGGATAGCCGAACTATCATTTTTGGCCGGACTCCAAGACTATGAAGATACAAGATTGAAGACTTCGTCCCGTGTCCGGATGGAACTTTCCTTGGCGTGGAAGGCAAGCTTGGCGATACGGATATGTAGATCTCCTACCATTTGTAACCGACTCTGTGTAACCCTAGCCCTCTCCGGTGTCTATATAAACCGGAGGGTTTTAGTCCGTAGGACGAACAACAATCATACCATAGGCTAGCTTCTAGGGTTTAGCCTCTTTGATGTCGTGGTAAATCTACTCTTGTACTACCCATATCATCAATATTAATTAAGCAGGAGTAGGATTTTACCTTCACCGAGAGGGCCCGAACCTGGGTAAAAACATCATGTCCCTTGTCTTCTGTTACCATCCGCCTAGACGCACAGTTCGGGACCCCCTACCTGAGATCCGCCGGTTTTGACACCGACAGTGATCGTTCCTTAGCCGTGTGCGGTGCCCCCCTCCACCATATTCCACCTCAGTCATATCGTTGCGGTGCTTAGGCGAAGCCCTGCGCCGGTAGAACATCATCATCGTCACCACGCCGTCGTGCTGACGGAACTCATCCCCGACACCCTGCTGGATCGAAGTCCGGGGATCGTCATCGAGCTGAACGTGTGCTGAACTCGGAGGTGCCGTACGTTCGGTGCTTGGATCGGTCGGATCGTGAAGACGTACGACTACATCAACCGCGTTGTCATAACGCTTCTGCTTACGGTCTACGAGGTACGTAGACAATACTCTCCCCTCTCGTTGCTATGCATCACCATAATCTTGCGTGTGCGTAGGAATTTTTTTTAAATTACTACGTTCCCCAACAACACTCACAAGCAACCATCACAAGAACTATGAAGGCACAATTAGGTACAAGGAACACAAAATTAAGTTCTTTGTTCGGCTATCATGGCCCACTTAAAATGAAAGCATCAATGTGCTTCCACTAGATTAGAGGAAACTGAAAAAGCCTTAAGAGTGCTTGCATTTACCGCACCTTACTAAGTAGAGGAAAAATAGGAAAAATTTCAGAAAGATAAAACCTTTCAATTTGGCCAACTTTGGCTTGAGCAGATGATGTGCTTGTCTCGCTTATTCAGGGGCATCGTCTTGGTATAATATAGGTGGAGATTAAGGAAAAGCACCAAATGAGGAACTGAACCATCCGCCATTTTATGTAGGGCTAGAAGCTAGGAATAAACTCCCTTATAGTTAATCTCAAATCATTGTGTCAAGCAATGTATTGAGTCACTGTTAGCCCGATAATAATCTTTTCTGTAAAGGAAAAAAGCAAAATATATCCTATTAATGCCATGACCTTTATAAAGTTAATTAGCCGGTAGATGAATGATAGACCAATACAGCGACCATGGACTAGATATAAAGACAAACCATATAAACTATGAACACAAAGCCTGCAATCATCCACAAAGTTGAATATATACAGATAAGTATTGACTTGTTCTTGTTCTGGTCGTTGACAAGCAAAACATGTCCACTGGTTGTATTCCCATCGGTGGCAACCTAAAGAAAAATATAAGATTAGCCCAAAAAGGATACTCCATTATCAACAAAAAAAAAGTGAATGACTGGTAAACAAAGTAACAGAGCAACACAAGATTTTCTTTTATTCACGTACGGACAACTGACAGCAAACATCCTGCCACAAACAATGAATAACCAAAAATAAGCAAACCCCACACAAAAGACAAAGCCCAACAAAAATAGTAGATCTATTAAGGCACAATCCATGCTTAAATACAGGCACAACAAAATACGGACAGAGAAAAACGGGATAAGATGAACACCTAACGGGATGGCCGAGCAAGAGCAGAAGCAGCAAAGCTACCTCGATCAACAGAGATGGCAGACAATAGCAAGCTGACGTGTTACCAGTTCGCGACAGTCACCAATCCAACAACAAAACCTAAGCCTAGAACAACAAGGGGGCAACAGAAGACCTAGATGAGCGCCGCGAGATAAAAAATCGAACCAAAAACAACTAAGGAATCATGAAAGAACCTCCTCCATCGCATGAATACGGCAGGAAGCGACACCTCTGAGATTTCTACTTTGAGACACGCAACCTTGCCATTCGTTGCAATCTACGCCATCAATAGTAGCAAGTGGTCAGTGTATGAAGATTAACCAACCAAAATGATTAGTCGACCAAAATTTTTTTAGGAATCGTACTGCTTGGATGCGGAGCCTGGAGTAGAACTGCAGTCGAGACCCTCCTGATGATGGAGGAGAAGGAG
>NC_041389.1:261293549-261298849 GCF_002162155.2 Triticum dicoccoides
AGAGCACGCGGGGCGGGGCGGGTCATAGATCTGGGTGGAAGGGAGAGGCGGGGAGAGAAGGGGGATTTTTTGGACTCTCGCGGCGCTCGTTTTGGGAGAGCAGGGGAGCCTATAGCTGGCCAAATGGGCCGGGCCAAACCTGCCAGCCCGCAAGACGCCGGCACGGCCTGCCATGGGTCAGGCACGACACAGGCTAAACGGGCTGTGCCCGGCATGCAGCACACATTGGGCCGTGCCTGGGCTTGGAACCTGGGCATGCGGGCCGGCATGGCACGATCCGTTTAATTTTTTTATATAATTTTCAGAAGTTTTTTATATATGTATATCTAAAATGTAGCCCAATAGGCCTAAAAACTAGCCCAACAGGCTGAAAATTTACAGCCCAGCGTGCTAAACGGGCCATCGGGCCGACCCGTTTACTAATCAGGCCGTGCCTGGGCCAAGGAGCAGCGCCCATGGGCCGGCACGGCACGGCCCGGCTATTAAACGTGCCATGGCGGGCCGTGCCGGGCCAGACACGATTAGCACAGGCCGGGCCGGGCCGGGCCGGGCCGGCCCGTTTGGCCAGGTCTGGGGGAGATTAAACATGGGCGGCCATCTCTTTTCCCATCTCACTGAGCAGTGGTCCACGTCAAAATATAGGTTAGGCCATCGAAATATTGAGCGCGGACTATCAAAAAATACGCGGGAGACCATATGTGTATTGGTACTATTCACATCCGTGATGCACGTTGCTTTATTTCTTTTTTACACGGGAATTCATCTCTCTCTAAGTTGCACTATTCCTGGATTTTCCTCTCCCTTGAGGAGATTAGTGAGCTCTAAGTAAAACCGTTGATTCTCTTAGTGTTTGGGTAAAAATAAAAAAGGCTTATATGTGTCATTGTGCAATTACAAAGTACTGGGATGGAAGGCATGCCTCACCATGCCGATGTGTGTACTCGTCTAGCATTGGCCCGTTGAAGTATGTAGGTCAGAGAAAGACATGATTCGAGAGGAAGAGAGATGAGGGAGGCCACAAGAGAGGGTGTGCGTATGGATCTCTAGGGTGGATGGGCACACGGTGGCACTTCGTTGATCATCCGACAATCCCCCCCTTGCTGTTATCTTCGACGAAGATGGTCTGAGGTGAATTTGAAGAGAAGGCTATCTAGTCAAGAAACCTAGTGGGTCTAAACGTGGTTGTCATTCAGTTCACAGGTGGATCGATGGCCTAACGATGATCACATACCCCTCCTTCATCCTCCGAGCATGGACGGCCCCGACCCCTTACTACCTTTTAACATACCGATCAACAAGTATTGAAATCAATATAAGCATTCAAGACCAACATAGGTTTGGCAATACTGATTGTGTATCACACAATGATTCTGGTTAAAGTGTCCAAATTAGCAATGATGAAGCACCCTTTGCCTTAGTATTATCTTATCACGGAATAAGCGACAAACAATGATGAACAAAAGAGTGCAGTCACCAATCGTGGTGGGGAAGGGGCTCTTATGGGGCAACCAATGATCTTCCTCCCCCTCTCCCACATGGAGTCAAGCGTCAATGTCTTCAACGTGGTTGTAAGGTGACCACATCTAATGATCTCTCCCTTAGTGCTATCATGTGTGTCGGGGAGTAATCAAGCTCGCTTTTATCTTTTCGGCTATTCAAGTCCACACAGTAGGCATGGCCACATGAATTGGGGACCTCAAGATCATATAAGTCTCCCATGTGCAGTGAGGAATGTGTGTTGATCCCATATTGTTCGATTGATGGTCAACACCAATCACCTATCCTTCCTTCAACATCCGAGTGTGGGATGCCTCGATCCCATCACTGTCTTCTGTGTTCCCCTTAGCAAGCCGCCTAGTGTATTCTTATTGATCTAGTGTGTTGAGAGGTAATCAATTCTTGATTTAGTGTGCTGAGGATTAATCAAGCCGACGTCGAGGGGTAATCAAGTGGTGGTTAGATGTGCCAGGGGTAATATAATTAAGCAGGCGTTGAGATGTTATTAGGTTGGTACTCATCTTATTTGACTATTCGAATACACAAGAGCCATAAGATTTGATATTAGTACACACCCCTTAATAACTATTAGAGTAATAATTACTTCATATGTATCAAAATATAAGATGTTTTTAACGTTCAAAAACGTATCATATTTTGATAGATAGGGAGTATTTACTAAAACATAGTGTAAGAAATGTCAAATATATAATGTTTTTGTGTATATTCTAGACTAGAGGGTTCTAAATATGGCCAGGCAACAAGAAATGTTGCGCGTGCGTCCAATTTTCGCTGTGATGGTGCCAAGCCAAAAAAGCACTGACGTGAATTGACCTTATTACCCATGCAAAAATTATACTCAGCTGGTCTGTACGAAGGGCATATTAGTAATTGTGACATTGAAACTCCGTAACCCCACCGCAAGCCCGGTTCCCAACCGGCAAATCGCCCAAATTTTCCCTTCCACCTCCAATGTCGGCCAAGGCTCCACCTCCACCACCAGGGCACTTCCCCTCCACCGTCGGGGCCATTCCGCCTCCACCGTCGGGGCCCTTCCGCCTCACCTGCCTGGGCCCTTCCTCCCTACCCCCTCAGCCTCCACCAATCCTTTAACCAAGTCGCTCCCTCCCGCCACCATTTGGCGGCCGCGACTCCACCTCCACTGTCGATCACGACCCGACCTCGCGCCTCCACTGCTGGCCAGGGCTCCACCTCCACCACTCCCTTCCGCATCTGGTATGGCTAAGTCTCCCTCCCTCATCCCCTCCACCTCCACCAAACCCTAGACGCACAAGATGGTATGGTCCTGAACCCTCCTCACGGTTGCTTATCTATTGTCTGTACACATGTATGTGTAATTTGAGGTGGCTGATAAATGAGTTGTTTCTTGTGTTTGATTTAATTTGCTAGTGCTTGTGGTTCATTAGAGCTCTGGTCATTCGTATGAAACAAGGGCCCTGTGTTGTGAAGTGTAAATTTGGGTTTCAATAGATGTAACTCACCATGAAAAAATTAGCAATCGGGTATTAAGAACTGTTGAGCACAACGGTGAATCTAGGATAAGAAAGGAGGATGCACTGAAATCACTAGTCACCATGCTAAACTGATATACGATTTATAGTTAGTCTGGTGTTGTGGTGCAAGTTAGAAACTACTTAACTTGACTTTTGTGCTCCTTTTTTACATTCATTTTGCTCCCCTATTCGAGAGTACTACCTATGTTGCCTAAAACACAATGGTGTCTATTCTCCACCTATAAATCTTGATCATATTGCAGCACACAACAGATTGACATAGTAATGCGAGAATATAACACAGTATGATATACACCATTACATGGCATATTTTCTTCTAACTAGTTTGATGATGCAACTAGCTGTAATGTTCTTTAAATTTTTCTGTACAACCCGACCATTTTCTCTGAATTATTGTGTGCAGCACAAGTGGTACCATTTTTTGTCTGAAAGTTTTCTTCCTTTAAAGTTTTGTGTGCTACCATATCATGTGAAATTTCTGAAGCTAAAATTCGTATGTTGCTTGTTTGGTAATGCATCATAGTTTTTTTCCATGCTTTGTTGGTTGATCCATGTTTTTATTTCTACCAGGGCCTCAAGGAATGTAAGAAGGCTGGCCAAAGAACTAGTGTGGAAAGACCCGCTGATGGTCCTAGTCGAACTAACCTCGACCAACTAAGAGAGTTCATGCGGACCTGCCAACTAACACTAGAACTACAAGGTCAAAGAAAAAAAGATTACAAGGTGATGATGCAAGTGCTCAAAGAGAAGGGATGTAAGACCCTAAATGCGTGACTGCTCCTGTTGCTCATGTCCTCCACGATAAAGAAGTTGCTTGCAACTTTGATGACCACACACAACATGGTGTTGAAGGCAAGTTCTACCACCATATTTTTTTACTATCTTGACCTTTTATAGGATTAACGAAATTAAGTAAACTAAATGGATTCACTTGAATACTGATATTCACTTTATATTAAGGCAGGAAATTGACCTTTGATATGTATGAACTGAATTTCCACACACATGTTTATATCCAACAAAGTTTTATATCTTGTACTCCCTTAATATTTGTTTTTCCTTTTTATGGCTTCATTTCTTTCTGTTCCTTACTATCAATATCATATCATGCTCATGATTCTATCTTTCGACATGGATCGGTCAAGAATATCCATGAAATTATGCATGTTCTGGATGCGTATCTATTTCCTCATGGTAGTAATAGTTTTCTAAGTAATTTCATGTTGCATATGTTATAAATTACTGGTATTGTAGATTAAATTGCTTTCAGCTTTTATTGTATGATCAATCCACTTTCACTCGCTGCCCCTTTTAGAAGATGATGACCCTGTCCATCGTGATGCCAACAACTGTATGGCCAATGGAAGTGATCTCAATGCCTAGCCTGACAAGAACAACCAGATGGTGAATGAGAAATGTGATGACAATCAGTCTGTTCAGTTCCTACCGAAATGACTTTTATCTACACTTTCTAAAAAACAGAAGGGATTAGCCATGAGATGTAATTTCAGAATCTGATTCTAGCAATTCAATTATATGCTTAATCTAAATCTTAATTTGGTTTCATTGTACTTTGTTCCTTTTAATATCTTACCATCTGTAACGCCTCGGATTCGATGCGCCAGGTGTCTGCCAGTTATTCGCCGTCGTTGCCATGTCAGCTGCTTGCATGTTGCATTTTGCCATGTCATCATCTGCATTTCATCTGCATGTTTTTCAAAACTTGCATCCGTTCGGGTCCTCCCGGTTCTCTCCGTTGTCCGTTCGGAGTTCGGACCTCTTGCGTGCGCCCGTCGCCCCTCTCAGACCTTGTTTTCGTGAGCGGGTGTTGAACATTCTCGGAATGGCCCGAGGTTTGCCAAGCGGCCTTGGTATACCACCGGTAGACCGCCTGTCAAGTTTCGTGCCATTTTGAGGTCGTTTGATACTCCAACGGTTAACCGCGTAGCCTGAAACCCCCCTCTCTCTTTGCAGCCCAACACCCTTTCAAAGTGGCCCAAAACCCATCTAACTCCCCTCCATGCTCTCGGTCGTTCGATCACGATCGTGTGGGCGAAAACCGTGCCTCATTTGGACTCTCCTAGCTCCCTCTACCTATAAAACTATACCTCCCCCGAAATTTTCGGGTCATTCTACCCTAACCCTAGCAAAATCGCTCTCCGTCGCCACTGGACGCGTCCGCGATGGCCGGACACGTCCGCCCCGCTTGCCCCCGACGAATCCCGCGCTGCCACGTGGCCTCTCCGCCGCCAGCCACCGCGCCCCGCC
>NC_041389.1:261299132-261306346 GCF_002162155.2 Triticum dicoccoides
TGCCCTGCGCCCCGTCCGGCCGAGCTCCCCCGTACGGCCGCGCCCCGAGCTCCTCCGACGAGCTCGCTGGCCGTCTCCGGCGTCGCCCCGGTCAGATCCGGGCAGGAGCGCCCGGTTCCGCCCCTTCCCCGTCCCGTTTCGGCCTGCCCGGCACCGTCCCTGACATCTCCGGCGAATTCCGGCGATCTTCGAAATCCGTGCAGTCCGAAGGTTGACTTTCTCTCCTCCAAAAATTCCACCAAGTCCCGAATATTTTTGCATAATCATGCCTTGTTCGTAATGCCGTATCTCTGCATCCGTAGCTCCGTTTCGTGCGTGTAATATGTCAAATTGTTTGTCTCAACGAGTACATCATTCATTCCATTTCATCATGTTCATTTGAGTCCATCTTGATGTCTGAATCATCGTTGCAAGAGTGCTTCATGATGTTAATCTGCTGAAACTGTTATAACATGCTCATTTGTCATTTTTGCCATGATTGATGTGTGCATCCTATGAGGTTGATGTCTACATGTGTTTTGATCTATGCCATGCCATCTTTATAGAGGTGCTTACCGTGTATTTTTGTGATCAATGTGGTGCTAGCACAAGCATGCAAACTAGGCATCGTGATGTTGCTGATTTTAGTCCCTGTTCTGCTGTTATTTTGATGCCGTGTAAACATGATGCTATAGAGAGATCCATGCATATTTTGAGATACTTCAGTAAGGGTGTTTTGAACATATGGTTATGATCGATCCATCCCTGCCCTTGGTTGGAATTATGGAGTAGTCTAACATGTCATTTTAATTCTCTACTTTTGCTTCAAAATGTTTCCTGGCAGATTGTTTACATGTTATTCAATTTTGCCAAGGTTGTGTAGTTGATCCTTACATGCTATGAACTTGTTCTTGCCTTGGTTTGTTTCATAAACATGTCTTCTTGATGATTCTATGCTTATATTGTCATGCAATGACTTGTGGTGAGTGAATCAAGCTTGTTAAGTAGGGTACTTGATGTTGCTGTTTTGCTAGGCTGAATCCGTTATTTCGTGATGCTATGTAAACCTGCTTCTACTAGTCATTCTATGCATAATCTGGAGATGGTCACTAAATATGTTTTGTTTTACATGTCATCCTATAACCATCCATGCCCCTGGTTGCATTTATAGCTTGCTGTAGCTTGTTGTAATCTTGCTCCAAAGTTGCTATATAATGTTGCTGTCAGCCTGTTAACATTAAGTTCAGTTGTTGCCATGTGTTTTCCTAGTGTTCCATGCACCCTATGAACTTTCTCTTGCCATGCTTAGCTTCACAAACATGTCTTCTTACTGTTGGTTGCCTTTTCATGCCATGTAATGCTCTGTTTTGAGTGGTACAAGCTCACCAACATGCCTTCATAATTCTGTTTCTGCCATGTTTGAATCTGTAATATAACTTGCCATGTTTACTTGGGTGCCATCATATTTTCTGATCCTTTTTGGCTCATGGTCAGTAAAGGACTTTTGTTCTATGAAATTAGTATGATCATGCCATGCCTTTGTTTTCCATAATAAGTAACATGTTGTTTGATAGCTCTAAACATTGCAACCTGATGTTATTTTCTGCAAAGTCTGAACTGTTATTATTTGCAATCTTTCCATGTGTGTTTCAGCATGTTCTAGTGATTTCTAGAGATAGCTCAATGTTCATGTTTTGTTATGCTTTACCTGTAGATCATGCCCATGTCTTTTGTTTTTTTGTTGAGGTCCTGTAGCATGTTGTTTTGATGCTTGCAATATGCCTAGTTGCTGTTTTGGACAGCTTGTCCTTTAAACTTGTATAGTGTGCATGTGTTGAACCGTTGCTCCATTTTGAGTGTGTTTCATATGAAACTTGCTTAGAATTGCATGTAGTTTCATATTATCATGTTGCATCCATGTTTTGAGGTGTTTGCTTGATGTTTGAGTGCATTTGGCATCAATGCCATGTTTAACTTGTGTTGCTCATATCTTCTAGGCTGTAGCTCCGAACTAAATGAACTTCATATGTAACTTGACTAGAATCTCGTGTAGATCATCTTTGTGCATCTTAACTTGCTGTTTAACAACTTGAACATAAGGTTTATTCAGATCTGGACCAATTCCGAAATATGCATATGAGGACTTACCGGAATTGTTATATGTCGTTCCCGACCTCATTTAAACTTGCTTTGATGTGTTGCTCTTGTATGCATCATCCCTTGCCGTGAGTAGCTTCATGTAGTCTTGTCATGCATCATGCTTGTTTGTGCATCATGCCTTGTTCATGCGTGGTGTGTTTACTATGTTGTGTGCTTCTTCTTGTTAGTTCCTGTTTCGTTGCGATCGTGAGGATTCGTTCGTCTACGCTTGGTTCGTCTTCGTGGCTTCATCTTCTTCATGGACTCGTTCTTCTTCCTTGCGGGATTTCAGGCAAGATGACCGCTACCCTGGATCTCACTACTATCATTGCTATGGTAGTTGCTTCGTTCTATCGCTTTGCTGCGCTACCTATCTTTTGCTCGTCAAGCCTCCCATATTGCCATGAACCTCTAACCTTTGACACCTTTCCTACGCAAACCGTTGCTTGGCTATGTTACCGCTTTGCTTAGCCCTCTTATAGCATTGCTAGTTGCAGGTGAAGTTGAAGATTTCTCCATGGTGGACAGGATTTTGGTTGGGATATCACAATATCTCTTATATTATTAATGCATCTATATACTTGGTAAAGGGTGGAAGACTCGGCCTTATGCCTGGTGTTTTGTTCCAGTCTTGCCGTCCTAGTTTCCGTCATACCGGTGTTATGTTCCCGGATTTTGCGTTCCTTATGCGGTCGGGTGATTTATGGGACCCCCTTGACAGTTCGCTTTGAATAAAACTCCTCCAGCAAGGCCCAACCTTGGTTTTACCATTTGCCTCACCTAGCCCTTTTTCCCTTGGGAGTCGCGCTCTTGAGGGTCATCTTTATTTTACCCCCCTGGGCCAGTGCTCGTCGTGAGTGTTGGTCCAACCTGTCAGCCGCCGGTGGCCACCAGGGGCAACTCTGGGCTGGCCTACCGGAAGTTTGGATAATCCGGTGTGCCCTGAGAACGAGATATGTGCAGCTCCTATCAGGATTTGTCGGCACATTCGGGCAGCTTTGCTGGTCTTGTTTTACCATTGTCGAAATGTCTTGTAAACCAGGACTCCGAGTCTGATCGAGTCTTCCTGGGAGAAGGTATATCCTTCATTGATCGCGAGAGCTTATCATGGGCTAAGTTGGGACACCCCTGCAGGGTATAATCTTTCGAAAGTCGTGCCTGCGGTTATAGGAAGATGGGAATTTGTCAATGTCCGGTTGTAGATAACTTGACACCAGATCTGAATTAAAACGCATCAACCACGTGTGTAGCCATGTGTCTCTTCTCGGCGGAGTCCGAGAAGTGAACACGGTCTTTGGGTTATGTTTGACGTAAGTAGGAGTTCAGGATCACTTCTTGATCATTGCTAGCTTCACGACCGTTCCTTTTGCTCTCTCCTCGCTCTTATTTGCGTATGTTAGCCACCATATATGCTTAGTCGCTGCTGCAGCCTCATCACTTTACCCCTTCCTTTCCCTTTAAGCTTTGCTAGTCTTGATACCCATGGTAATGGGATTGCTGAGTCCTCGTGTCTCACAGATTACTACAACAGCAGTTGCAGGTACAGGTTGTGCGATGATCATGACGCGAGAGCGATGCTTGCTTGCGTTGAGTTCTTCTTCTGCTTCTTCTTCGATCAGGGGATAGGTTCCAGGTCGGCAGCCTGGGCTAGCAGGGTGGATGTCGTTTGAGCTTCTGTTTGTGCTTCATCCGTAGTTGGATGTTGTTCTCATGTAAGATGATGTTGTATTCATGTGGCATTGTTTGCCTCTTGTATGTATCCCCATCTATTATGTAATGTTGATCTAATGATATCCACCTTGCAAAAGCGTTTCAATATGCGGGTCTATCCTTGGTGGGACCTTCGAGTTCCTTTTGGATAGGGTCGCATATTGGGCGTGACAAGTTGGTATCAGAGCCTCGACCGACCCTAGGAGCCCCCTTGATTGATCGTGTAGTTTGGCCGATGTTGAGTCTAGAAGAAAACTATTTTCGGAGTCTAGTTATATCGGAGAGTAGGAATTCTTTTTACTTCTCAGCCCCTTCGTCGCTCTGGTAAGGAATCTTGACGTAGGTGTTTTGAATTACTCCTCTTCCCCTTCAAATTTTTCTTTAGGATCACGCAGTTGGTTTTCCGATCGTTGGTTCTCAGCTCTTTTTATCCGGTGCATTTCTCGTCAAGTCGACTCGAGCCTCTTCATCTTTGAGTTCAATCCTCAGTTGTTTTCTTTTCCCACCCGCCCACCCTTTTTCATCTCGGAACCGGAGTCCATAATTGAGTATCCATCCTACTCCTGCGAAGTCTTTGTTTTCTTTCTTCAATGATTTCAACCGGTGTTTTCTCTTCAAGATATTCGTCGATTCCCCTTCCAAGTTGTCTTTGTTTTCCCGCCCTCCCACCCTGTTCTTCCCGGAGCCTCAGTCTCTTTCGAGCATCAATTTCATTCGTGTGGAACCTCTTCAGTTTTTCGTAAATTATCTCAACCGATGAATTCTCGTCTCGTTCGTCATTCTTCTTCTTTTTCTTCTCCGGTGGATTCAATTCCATTTTTGGTAGTGATTATATTCTTTCCATCAGCTCAAGTTTTTTCTCTGCTCGTTTGCCTCTCGCCATTCAATCATTCCGGAGTCGTAAGACATCTCAGAAGATTCGTCTGTGTTCCAATTTATTCGAGGTTGCCACCTCATTCAAATATTTCAATTGTTCCGGTGCATCATCTATCTGTTCAATAACCCTATCCAACGGTGTTTTCTTGTTAGTGGGCCCTAACCCACAGGTCTTTTCCCAGGATCTTACCTGACTCTTCTAATTCCCCCGGAGTTATTCTCAATTCTTTTCAAGCGTGACGTAAGAATGGATCCCATCAGTCACATGTCTTTTCCAAGATCGTTTTCAAATTCTTTTCATTGTTGGGTCAACCTCTTCGCTTTTCATTCTACCGGAGTATCTCAATAATTTTAGTGGTCTTTCTCGTTGTCATTTGAAGATCGAAGAAGAGTTCCTCTTAAATCTTGTCCGTTCTTTCGAAGTTTCATGGTTCTAGCTTCATGCTATCCTCTTGAATTATTTCATTTGTCAGATATTCTTTTCTTAACCATCCGGAGTATGTCAGAAGTTGTTTTCCCATTTCTTTTCACCGGAGGCCATCATTTCAGTTACCGTTCTCTAATTATTCCGGTGCTTCATTCAAGTGCTTTTTAATCAGAACGAGTTCTTCCCGTTCTCTTGCATCTAAATCCCATCAAACCTATTGGTTCTTCTAATTCTTCCCGGTCATTCATTCTCTTTCGTCAGTCATTTCTGAATTCTAATGGTGGTTCGTTCAAGATTCTTTTTCCTTGCTTATCATTTTAATTGATTAGTTATTTCCAATTCTACCGGTGGTTCATGAAGACTTTCTCAAATTTTGTGCCATACCCCCTTAATCCTTTTTAAGAAGAATAAGTAGTAGGCAAAATCCTTTGCTTGTCATCAATTTAATTTGATGAAGGATAAGCATACAATAAATCTTATTCTTATTTCATCCAAGTGATTAATCCCTTCATTCGGAGTTTGTTCTTAATGAATAAATTCT
The DNA here is from genome assembly GCF_002162155.2 of Triticum dicoccoides. Taxonomy (NCBI): domain Eukaryota; kingdom Viridiplantae; phylum Streptophyta; class Magnoliopsida; order Poales; family Poaceae; genus Triticum; species Triticum dicoccoides. The sequence continues at coordinate 261,304,805 of NC_041389.1, forward strand.
AGTTCCAAGTGTTTTCATCTTTTCTTTTCCGGAGTTCAAATTTCCTTGGCCATCTCGTCGGAACCTCCATCGGAATAATCGCAAGGCTCATCTTATTATTTCTTCCTTCAGTTTATCTCGTCATTCTTTTGTTACCGGAGTTCTTCATAGTGGTTCTTCATGATTTAATTCATTCTTCAAGTGTTCATCAAGATTCTTGTCGGTGGAGTTCAAATATCTGTTCTTCTCGCGTCTCGAAGTGCAATTAATTCTCCATATTCCTTGAAGTGGAGTTTCGCATTTCTTCGTTCTTCTCAGTTATCCAATCATTTCCGTTTGTGGTCGGAGATCACCTCATAATCTTGAGATGTTATCTATAAGTCCACAACAAGCTTATTCTTTCGTTGTTGATTTTCTCAACAACTCCATTCAATCTTTTCTTCTAAGTTTGCTTTCTATTTCATTCGTGGCACAAGTTGTCATTTTCTTCTCCGTTCTTTTCATTTAACTCTTTTAATTCTTTCCGGAGTTTTTGTGTCATGTCTTCATCAAGTATCATTCCATCCTCTCAAGCTCGTGTTCTATTCCTCCATGTTTCAGCCGGAGTGCTGCCTAAATCCTTTCAGTCTTATCCGTTTCTTATCTCGTTCTAACCGGAGTGGTTTCAGAGTCTATCTGATTCCGTGAGGTTTCGATTCTCGTCATTCTCGTCGTTCCTCTCTTCTTCTCGAGTGCTCTCGATTCTTTGCTTATTCTCTTGAGTTCTTGTTTCACCTCATCCCTTTTCCCTTCCGTCTCGGTCCTAAGATCTCGGGACGAGATCTCTTGTTAGTGGAGGAGTGTTGTAACGCCCCGGATTCGATGCGCCAGGTATCTGCCAGTTATTCGCCGTTGTTGCCATGTCAGCTGCTTGCGTGTTGCATTTTTCCATGTCATCATCTGCATTTCATCTGCATGTTTTTCAAAACTTGCATCCGTTCGGGTCCTCCCGGTTCTCTCCGTTGTCCGTTCGGAGTCCGGACCTCTCGCGTGCGCCCGTCGCCCCTCTCAGACCTTGTTTTCGTGAGCGGGTGTTGAACGTTCTCGGAATGGCCCGAGGTTTGCCAAGCGGCCTTGGTATACCATCGGTAGACCGCCTGTCAAGTTTCGTGCCATTTGGAGGTCGTTTGATACTCCAACGGTTAACCGTGTAGCCCGAACCCCCCTCTCTTTGCAGCCCAACACCCTTCCAAAGTGGCCCAAAACCCATCTAACTCCCCTCCATGCTCTCGGTCGTTCGATCACGATCGTGTGGGCGAAAACCGTGCCTCATTGGACTCTCCTAGCTCCCTCTACCTATAAAACTAGACCTCCCCCGAAATTTTCGGGTCATTCTACCCTAACCCTAGCAAAATCGCCCTCCGCCGCCACCGGACGCGTCCGCCACAGCCGAACACGTCCGCCCCGCTCGCCCCTGACGAATCCCGCGCTGCCACGTGGCCTCTCCGCCGCCAGCCACCGCGCCCCGCCGCCGCGGCCCGCCGGGCCCAGGCGCGGCCCGCCCAGGCCCACGCGCACCGCCGG
>NC_041389.1:261306701-261317731 GCF_002162155.2 Triticum dicoccoides
ACCCGCGGGCGACCCCACGCGAGGTCGCCGCGCCCTGCGCCCCGTCCGGCCGAGCTCCTCCGTCCGGCCGCGCCTCTCCCTCCATGCCGGCAGGAGCACGCGCCCTGAGCTCCTCCGACGAGCTCGCCGGCCGTCTCCGGCGTCGCCCCGGTCAGATCCGGGCAGGAGCGCCCGGTTCCGCCCCTTCCCCGTCCCGTTTCAGCCTCCCCGGCACCGTCCCTGACATCTCCGGCGAATTCCAGCGATCTTCGAAATCCGTGCAGCCCAAAGGTTGACTTTCTCCCCTCCAAAAATTCCACCAAGTCCCGAATATTTTTGCATAATCATGCCTTGTTCGTAATGCCGTATCTCTGCATCCGTAGCTCCATTTCGTGCGTGTAATATGTCAAATTGTTTGTCTCAACGAGTACATCATTTCATTCCATTTCATCATGTTCATTTGAGTCCATCTTGATGTCTGAATCATCGTTGCAAGAGTGCTTCATGATGTTAATCTGCTGAAACTGTTATAACATGCTCATTTGTCATTTTTGCCATGATTGATGTGTGCATCCTATGAGGTTGATATCTACATGTGTTTTCATCTATGCCATGCCATCTTTATAGAGGTGCTTACCGTGTATTTTTGTGATCAATGTGGTGACTAGCACAAGCATGCAAACTAGGCATCGTGATGTTGCTGATTTTAGTCCCTGTTCTGCTGTTATTTTGATGCCGTGTAAACATGATGCTATAGAGAGATCCATGCATATTTTGAGATACTTCAGTAAGGGTGTTTTGAACATATGGTTATGATCTATCCATCCCTGCCCTTGGTTGGAATTATGGAGTAGTCTAACATGTCATTTTAGTTCTCTACTTTTGCTTCAAAATGTTTCCTGGCAGATTGTTTACATATTATTCAATTTTGCCAAGGTTGTGTAGTTGATCCTTACATGCTATGAACTTGTTCTTGCCTTGGTTTGTTTCATAAACATGTCTTCTTGATGATTCTATGCTTATCTTGTCATGCAATGACTTATGGTGAGTGAATCAAGCTTGTTAAGTAGGGTACTTGATGTTGCTGTTTTGCTAGGCTGAATCTGTTATTTCGTGATGCTATGTAAACCTGCTTCTACTAGTCATTCTATGCATAAACTGGAGATGGTCACTAAATATGTTTTGTTCTACATGTCATCCTATAACCATCCATGCCCCTGGTTGCATTTATAGCTTGCCGTAGCTTGTTGTAATCTTGCTCCAAAGTTATTATATAATGTTGTTGTCAGCCTGTTAACATTAAGTTCAGTTGTTGCCATGTGTTTTCCTAGTGTTCCATGCACCCTATGAACTTTCTCTTGCCATGCTTAGCTTCACAAACATGTCTTCTTACTGTTGGTTGCCTTTTCATGCCATGTAATGCTCTGTGTTGAGTGGTACAAGCTCACCAACATGCCTTCATAATTCTGTTTCTGCCATGTTTGAATCTGTAATATAACTTGCCATGTTTACTTGGGTGCCATCATATTTTCTGATCCTATTTGGCTTATGGTCAGTAAAGGACTTTTGTTCTATGCAATTAGTAGGTTCATGCCATGCCTTTGTTTTCCATAATAAGTAACATGTTGTTTGATAGCTCTAAACATTGCAACCTGATGTTATTTTCTGCAAAGTCTGAACTGTTATTATTTGCAATCTTTCCATGTGTGTTTGAGCATGTTCTGGTGATTTCTAGAGATAGCTCAGTGTTCATGTTTTGTTATGCTTTACCTGTATATCATGCCCATGCCTTTTGTTTTCTTGTTGAGGTCCTGTAGCATGTTGTTTTGATGCTTGCAGTATGCCTAGTTGCTGTTTTGGACAACTTGTCCTTTAAACTTGTATAGTGTGCATGTGTTGAACCGTTGCTCCGTTTTGAGTGTGTTCCATATGAAACTTGCTTAGAATTGCATGTAGTTTCATATTATCATGTTGCATCCATGTTTTGAGGTGTTTGCTTGATGTTTGAGTGCATTTGGCATCAATGCCATGTTTAACTTGTGTTGCTCATATCTTCTAGGCCGTAGCTCCGAACTAAATGAACTTTATATGTAACTTGACTAGAATCTCGTGTAGATCATCTTTGTGCATCTTAACTTGCTGTTTAACAACTTGAACATAAGGTTTATTCAGATCTGGACCAATTTCAAAATATGCATATGAGGACTTACCGAAATTGTTATATGTTGTTCCCGGCCTCATTTAAACTTGCTTTGATGTGTTGCTCTTGTATGCATCATTCCTTGCCATGAGTAGCTTCATGTAGTCTTGTCATGCATCATGCTTGTTTGTGCATCATGCCTTGTTCATGTGTGGTGTGTTTACTATGTTGTGTGCTTCTTCTTGTTAGTTCCTGTTTCGTTGCGATCGTGAGGATTCGTTCGTCTACGCTTGGTTCGTCTTCGTGGCTTCATCTTCTTCATGGACTCGTTCTTCTTCCTTGCGGGATTTCAGGCAAGATGACCGCTACCCTGGATCTCACTACTATCATTGCTATGGTAGTTGCTTCGTTCTATCGCTTTGCTGCGCCACCTATCTTTTGCTCGTCAAGCCTCCCATATTGCCATAAACCTCTAACCTTTGACACCTTTCCTACGCAAACCGTTGCTTGGCTATGTTACCGCTTTGCTTAGCCCTCTTATAGCATTGCTAGTTGCAGGTGAAGTTGAAGATTTCTCCATGGTGGACAGGATTTTGGTTGGGATATCACAATATCTCTTATATTATTAATGCATCTATATACTTGGTAAAGGGTGGAAGACTCGACCTTATGCCTGGTGTTTTGTTCCAGTCTTGCCGTCCTAGTTTCCGTCATACCGGTGTTATGTTCCCGGATTTTGCGTTCCTTATGCGGTCGGGTGATTTATGGGACCCCCTTGACAGTTCGCTTTGAATAAAACTCCTCCAGCAAGGCCCAACCTTGGTTTTACCATTTGCCTCACCTAGCCCTTTTTCCCTTGGGAGTCGCGCTCTCGAGGGTCATCTTTATTTTACCCCCCCGGGCCAGTGCTCGTCATGAGTATTGGTCCAACCTGTCAGCCGCCGATGGCCACCAGGCGCAACTCTGGGCCGGCCTACCGGAAGTTTGGACAATTCGGTGTGCCCTGAGAACGAGATATGTGCAGCTCCTATCAGGATTTGTCGGCACATTCGCGCGGCTTTGCTGGTCTTGTTTTACCATTGTCGAATTGTCTTGTAAACCGGGACTCCGAGTCTGATCGGGTCTTCCTGGGAGAAGGTATATCCTTCATTGATCGCGAGAGCTTATCATGGGCTAAGTTGGGACACCCCTGCAGGGTATAATCTTTCGAAAGCCGTGCCTGCGGTTATAGGCAGATGGGAATTTGTTAATGTCCGGTTGTAGATAACTTGACACCAGATCCGAATTAAAACGCATCAACCGCGTGTGTAGCCATGATTGTCTCTTCTCGGCGGAGTCCGAGAAGTGAACACGGTCTTTGGGTTATGTTTGACATAAGTAGGAGTTCAGTATCACTTCTTGATCATTGCTAGCTTCACGACCGTTCCTTTTGCTCTGTCCTCACTCTTATTTGCGTATGTTAGCCACCATATATGCTTAGTCGCTGCTGCAGCCTCACCACTTTACCCCTTCCTTTCCCTTTAAGCTTTGCTAGTCTTGATACCCATGGTAATGGGATTGCTAAGTCCTCGTGGCTCACAGATTACTACAACAGCAGTTGCAGGTATAGGTTGTGCGATGATCATGACGGGAGAGCGATGCTTGCTTGCGTTGAGTTCTTCTTCTGCTTCTTCTTCGATCAGGGGATAGGTTCTAGGTCGGCAGCCTGGGCTAGCAGGGTGGATGTCGTTTGAGCTTCTGTTTGTGCTTCATCCGTAGTCGGATGTTGTTCTCATGTAAGATGATGTTGTATTCATGTGGCATTGTTTGCCTCTTGTATGTATCCCCATCTATTATGTAATATTGATGTAATGATATCCACCTTGCAAAAGCGTTTCAATATGCGGGTCTATCCTTGGTGGGACCTTCGAGTTCCTTTTGGATAGGGTCGCATATTGGGCGTGACACCATCACTACAAAAAACACTTCTGTAATGATACGTCTTCATCATAGTAGGTTAGGTTTTCTATCATGCATGTACATCTATGACAATTTTATGACAGAATTAAGATAGTCATACCTGTGCTATCGTAGAAGTGTTCCATGACAATTCTGAAATTATCATCACAGAAGTGTCCACTCCCATCATGATAAATACCGTATCATGGAAGTGCTTTCGTCAAGGGTGACCGACACATGGCATCCACCATGACGGGTCGCGGTCAAGCTATCGGGTCTGGTTTTGGATCCGATAACCCGTTAACAGTACCGACCAATGGCGATTTTTCACATGTAAAATTCTCATTGGTCGAAGAAACCACGTGTCAGCTCCGAGTCGGGACAGATGTCATCCAGTGGTTGGACGGGACGTGCCTATGATACATAGACATGTGGCATGACCCAACAGTGGCCCATTAGTCAAAAGGCCGGCCCAGCCAAAGGCCCATAATATTTTGTTAGACACTAGTGGGCTGGCCCGTTAACAACATGCCATGTTTTAGGTCAAATTTTGGCCCATATCAGATCTGGCCTGTTCATAGCCTGTCGTGTTTTGGGCTAAATTATGACCCATATGAGATCAGGCCCGTTAACTAGCCACCCAGATTTTGGGTCCATTCTAAGTCGGGTCCTATTTTAGCCAGTTAAAGGCCCATTTACCAGTTCAGCCCGATAATCGTTTCGGCCTGTTAGCGGCCCGTGGTGCATCTGGGCCGTTATCGGACCGGTTTCACTTTAGGCCATTTAACAGCCCGTGCAACAAGTTGACTATATCTTGTGCTAAGTGACTTTATGCCTCTTAACGGCCCGTAGTCTTCTTGGATAAATTTTGGCCCAACACACCTATCGGCCTGTTAATGGACCGTGGTATAGTTGGGTCTAATTACGGCCCGCTTTCAATCCGGCCTGCTTACAACCCATCCTGTTAATGGCCCGAGACACAGTTGGGCGTACGAATCGCCTTGATTCCGGCCTGCTTACATCCCATAATTTTATTGGGTCAATCAGGGCCCGAGATAAATTTTGGCATGTTAATGCATCGTATGTTATTGGGCCAAACATTGGCCTACGACAGTTTCGGCCTGTGTTGGCCCATGAAATTTTTGGCTCATCTTTAGCCCACTCTAGTTTTCAGCCTGTTAAAAGCCCATGGTATTCTCTGGCCCAACAAGCCCGAATTTTACTCGGCCTGTTAAAGGCGGAAAAGTACTTTATGTTTAGGCCTACTAATGGCCCAAGATGATTACAGGCCCATGTTTCGGGCCATATATAGCGAGTTATGGGCCGGCCTGACAGACCGACAACGTTGAGCTCTGTTGAAGCTCCCGTCCTAAATTACAGCATACCAACTAAGAATAAACCTAGACTATACAACAAAGAAATTACATCATATTAATCCACTGGGCATCAAAGTTCGCCACCAATGATAATAAAGCGGGTCAAGACCGCGGATTACATACACTGCGCATCAAAGGTAGCCACCAGTGCATATAAACGCGCCGACAAAAGAATATACAAAACTGACAGCACTTCAGAAGGCATTAGGCCTGCCCTGCAGGTGCACCACAAGTAGCAGAACAAGCTGATGAAACCTCGGTTCTATCAACGATAGATGCTCAAACCCTAGCTGCATAGCAAGAAAGCGGGCATGGTTGTCCTTTCAGGTCTTCTTTACATCATTGACATCAAGTCGGAGTTGAGTTGAACCAAGCCTTTCTGCTTTAAGTTGAGACTGAAGAAGTCAAACTGATTGAGGCAGCAACTACATAGAGGTTGTCTCATAGCTGCAGGTGAGTAACTTCAACTCACTGTCTTCATCAAGACATGACCTTGGGGTCATCTCACTCTCTTCAAGATGGTTTGTCTCACTATCTTCCCTAAAGTTCTGCCTGGCATAAGAGATATGACTCTAAAAGAGAAACAAGGAGACACATAACAGGTTTCACAAATATATAAGCAACGATAGTCAGAGTGCTAACAATTCTATCCCATTTTATATTGGCAAATAAGAAAATAAATGGATCTGTTCTGCATAAGGCACATGTTTTTACAACTACAATTTGAAACTGGCAGTTGTTGCAAACATCCAATCAGATGTAAACACCAAAGTAAACAACAGTGGAGGAAATGATGCCTATCCAAATCTATATCAGAACAAAGTTTGAAGGCTTGATAAGGATGAACTTACAATACATGTTAACACGGGCTGGACAAAGCCCTTCTCCATGTCGATGGAAGGATAATTCAAGAAATTCCCTAAAGAAACTTCTTTATAAGCGTTGCCTTTATTCTACATATTGTAAAGAGCAAATACAGATCTAATAATATTGGAAGAAATAGAGCATAATGAAGCTCAGGTGTAGAGTGATGATACATAATCAAATAGCTATTAATTAAGTACAACATTGCAAGGCAAAAGGTACTGACAAGAGGAATGCAGACCTCAACATGTGTGATGGCATTGGCTTTATTCAACATTTTGGTAAGAGTAAATGTAGATTTGATAGTTTAGTGAAAGTGGAGGGCAGGGCAGATAAGATGCAGAGTAATGGTAGACAATCAACTATCTCGCAATGCAAGTACAGTAATACTACCACCGTTCGTTATTACTTGTCGCTCAAATGGATGTATCTAGTACTACTTAAGTTCTAAATACATCCAATTGAGCAACAATTAATTCGATACGGAGGGAGTACATGACAATAGGCACTTACATGACAATCCAAAACTTCGTAACCATTGTGTTAATTCTATATTTATGTAGGAGTAAGTATAGATCTTATAATTTTGAGCAAAGGGAGGATAAGGAGCAAACATTTACAATGATGCTACATAATCAAACAACAATGAGTGTAAGTATGCCGATAAAGGGCAAGAGGTACTGGCAAGAGCAATGTAGTGACCAATATGGTTGTGAGATCCTATGATCCTTTGAGAATGGAGATTCTTCTGAAATTAGTTTTCATACAACAGAGATGGTAAGGCACATGCAGAAATGTAGGAGTTCAAATTTTGAATTGATGTCATAGACAGTACCTGACGCTGGGCTCTCTGTAGTTTTAATAGGACTTTGGCCAGTAGAGTATGGGTAAAGTGTGGTACAGTTGGGCATGTGTTTTCTGTGGCTGCTAATCTATCTAATTTATCAGGTATCACTGCCTTTTCCAAATACTTAGTTTGTACTCCTTGAGGATCTGCACTCACACTCCCTTTCAGACATCTATTACGAAAGAACAATATTTGACTGGAAAAACATAGCACGATGACACATGGAATAGGTACAGAAAATGGATAGGCATGGCATATACTCATATATGATGCTTAAACTAAGAATATGGTGGAATAACAAAGTAGAAGTTGCAAGAGGTCATATGCAAGATATGTGTAGAGGGATTGTTGCGACCCCGTCTCAACACCACTCCCGGGCACCACTCCCGGGCACTCTCGGGCACTCATACCGACCCCGTCTACTATAGCGTAGCATTAAAATAAATAACGTCCCAGGCTTGGTAACAGGGTGATGGGTTCCTACCTGATGCATACTACTCAACTACAAGGATTCAATATCACTACTAGAGGGATTGTTGCAAAGATGACGCTAGATGCAATAAAAACATAGTATGAAAAGCATGGTCAAAGTGAACTTGCCTGGTATTATTTGATGAAGATATAACGCTCTTAGAAAACTTGATAGAACTATTCATCACTCTCCGAAGAAAATCTATACAAGTGAAACATAGCATTCACATAAGCAAGCATCCTAGCAAACAATTCTAAGACTCAAATAACAATCAAAACAACAAAGAAACTCGATAATAAAACTCAAACAAATTCCAAAGGAACTTCAAATAAAACTACAAAGAAAAACTACTAACGATAGTCTATGACTTTGCTACAAACATGTAATATAGTTTTCCCCTAAGTAAAGACTTAATAGCAATTAAAACACTAAACTAATAACAAAAAATGAAATTGTAAAACAACTAATTTAATAGAAAATATTTTTCATAAACTTTTAGTAGCAAAAGGAAACAAATAAAAAGCTTTTATAAAACTCTAACTATGACCTATACAAGTTTTCATACACAACTAACAAAAATAATTTTTTAAAATAAGAATGAAAATTTCTTTGTCGACTAACAGAAACAAACTAAATTTGTCAAAAGTGACAAAAAGAAATAATTTAAAAACAATTAAAATTATAAATAAAAGGTTAAAACAAAACTAGAATGAAAACAATACTGTTTTGCTAAAAACCTAATTTAAAATAAACTAAAAATAAATAACTATATGCTACTAGATAGACAAAACCATAATAAAACAGTAGCAAAAAGAATCAATCAAAAATACTTTGTAAAACTCAAAATATTACCAAATTAGTGATTTGAAATTTTTTCATCAAATTCAAATTTAAACTACTCAAATTTGAAAACTAAGGACGCAAACAAAAACTTCAACAATTTTGTGACACAATGCAAAAAGAAACAATCAAATTGGATCTAAAACATAAAAGTTATTGAATATCTATAAACAGAACTATTCTGTTTTTGAAACAAAAATGAAAGAAAACAAAATAAAATAAAACGGGCAGGTGCTACGTGGCCTACTGCTATTGGGCTAAGAGATGGGCATTCGGTAACTAAACTGCGCTCGACCGATACTTAAAAAAACCACACGTGCTAGTAAAACAAAAACCGACCTACTAAACCGATTAGATCTAAACCGTAAATAAACCGAAACTAAACCGATCTAGTAAAAAAACCTAACTGTCCGATCTAATCTAATCACAACCGTATAAAAAAGATCGGACGGATGAGAAGGGAGAGAGCTCTCACCGCGGTGGTGGTCGACGGCGAGCGCGTCGGGCGACGATGCTGGCTGCGCTCCGGTGATCTTCGGCGTCGGTGGGGTGGCCAGGAAGATGAAGCGGATGACAACGAGTCCAACGGTGGTCGTGGCGTCGATGGAGGTGGTCGGAGACAGTCGGCGGCGAGCTCGAGGCGGCGGTGGAGTTCGGTCGTCGGTGATGCCGGTGTTCCCGTGGGGCGGGAGCTCGGGCGAGTGTCTTGGGTGGTGCAGGCGAGCGATGGGGCGTCGATGGTGGGTTCGGACGGCGACGAGGTGGTCGGGGTCGAGCGCTGCAGCAGCAATGGCGGGCAGTGGAGCTCGGGCTCCAGCGAGCAATGGCGGCAAGCAGAGAGGGGTTCGGGGGTCGGGAAGGGGAGGAACAGGGTGAGGGGAGGGGTATATATAGGAGGAAAGATTGGAGGAGGGGGCGGATCGGGACTACGCGATCCCGAGAAGATTGGGATTCTGGCGGCGCGGCGATGGTGGTTCTGCCATGGGGAGGAAGAAGATTGCGGGCGGGGCGATCATGCAGTGGGGCCCAGCGGTCAACAGTGCTCGCGCGGCTGTGGGCTGGTGCGGTGAGGGAAGAGAGAGAGAGAGGAGCAGTGCTGGGCTTCGGCCTCGTACTGTTTGAAGGATTTTTTTAAACAGACAACCAAATAAAACAAAACAACAATTAAAAAAATATATAGGCATATAATATATTAAAATTTTCGGAAAAACATTTCCTACAACATGAACTATTTTCCAGGTTCAAATAAAATCCACAAAAATTGACAAAAGCCAAACAATGCTGCTATTGCAATAAAACCCAATAAAAAACTTTTTTCTAAATACCAAAATGATTTCAAATTTGTTTTTCTCCACTTCTCTACTATAGGGAATCATTTTAACCTATTTTCCATGTATTTTATTTTTGGAGAAAAATAATTTGAATAAAAGCAAATAACTCCAAATTGAAAGGGGTTTTCAAAAAATACTTCAAAGGAAGTTTCAATTTGCTTCTTTTAAACTTCCAACTCATATTTCATATAATTTGAAGAAGCCATATAATCTTCTCTCTAGGGTTTTGTGTTGAAATGAATCTGAATTCATTGAGATCAAAATGCTAAATGAAAGTCTGGAAAGTCATTTCATTCCCTCTCATTCAACTTTCAAAAAGTTTCAAATCTCACTCAATTTCACACAATCAATCACTCAACAATCACACAGACAATAAAAGTTATTTATTTAATATAACATTCGAAAATTTAGAATTTTGGGATGTTACAACCCTACAACACTTACAATGAATCTCGTCCTCGAGATTCGTAGAGGTTAGCAAGAAAAGGTTAGGGGTTGGGGGTCTTCCAGCGAATCCAACGATCGAAAAGGACTAGTGTGCCGCCACACTTAAAAGCAGGGTTAGGGTGTCACATCCCTAGCTTCTGGTGCTGCCTAGTGTTTGCATCTTGCTTGCATCATGTTTAAATTTCTGAAACTTGAATTGAGGAATTTTGAAAGCCTCAGAATTTAAGTAAAAGTAGGGCAAAAACCCTAAAATCTCATTCATTGTTCCAAAAATGTTCTTCTTAAATGTTTGATAATTTTTGGCAAGGGTTCTGGTCCCAACCAAAATATTGAACATTTTTTAAGGACTTAATCTTGGGACTTTGAATTTAAATCATTAGTTATTTGAATTTGAATTATATTCATCTAATTAGAATATAATTTCAAATACCCCTGAAATATTTTATGAGCTTTTGGAAAAGTCCATCTAGCAACATAAATTATTCAGAGGATATTTGGCACTGTTTTGGATTTGTTAAATTTGAAAAAAAAAACAGTGGCAAAGTATAAAAACAGAACAGAAAAACAATAAAAGAGAGAAGCCCAGCCACTTACCTGGAGCCTACCTGTGCGGCCTGCTGCAGAAGCCGGCCCAGCCCATCTCCACTCCCCCCCCTGTCGTCTTCCTCGCGCCAGTAGGCAGCGCGCGTGGCCGACGCACGCCGGCGCACGCCTCGGCCACCTCCTGCTTGCCGCTCCACCTCGACGCCTGGACGCCTCTGGGAGACGCCACGCACCCCCCTGGAACCCCCTCGAC
>NC_041389.1:261318107-261353906 GCF_002162155.2 Triticum dicoccoides
ACCGACCGAGCGCCACCGTCGCTGACCCTCGCTGCCCTCGTGGCCACCGCCACCCCCTCTCCTCCCAGACGCGCTCCCGAGCTCCGCAGTGCCCCCCCTCGTCCTCTCCGTCGGCTCACGTGACCGGAGAAGCCCCGAAGCGCCATCCCGACACTTTTCCCCTCCTCGGCCACCGAGGATCGCCGCCGTCGATTCACCGCCGTCGCCGCCTCCCCGAGCTCGCCGTCTGCTCCAACCAACTCCCCGTGAGCTCCTCTTCCTCCTCCCCCTTCCCGTTCTCACTCTCGAGCACCACAGCAACTGCACCGAGTTCGGCCGAAACCCGCCGCCGCCTGTGACCGCCGCCGACGTGCCTCCGGTCACCTAGTGGCCCGGCTGTCGTGCTTAGCTTTCTCCCTGCACTGCGTAGAGCACGTAGGTGCCTCGCACGAGCCTCCCCGGCCACCGTAGCGTCAACCCCGAGCTCGCCCGAGCTCTGGCGACCGCCACGGTCGACGCCACGTGACGACTCCGGCCATCTTAGGCCCAGCCGCTGCCACTACTCGACGCGGACGAGCGCCCGCGTCACGTAGACGCTCTCCGCCGGCCATTTGGTCACCGGAGGAGGAAACCCGCACCCCTCCGCCGTCTCTGGCTCCGCCGGCGACGAGCCGCGGGTCAACTCTGGCGAGTTGACCCGGGTTAGACCCGTTGACTACTGACCATGTGGGCCCAGTTTGACCCCTTGGGTCAATGACAGGTGGGGCCCAGCTCTGTTAGTTAATTAGGATTAGTACTAATTTAATTAGTTAAACTAATTACCCTGCTGACACTGACAGTGGGCCCTGTGGCTATTAATTTGATTAGTTATAATTAATTAACTCTGTTAGTCACCTGAGTCACTGACCAGTGGGCCCCACTGGTCAGGTTTGACCCGGACCAACCCTGTTGACCTGCTGACGTCATGCCAACGTCATGCCGACGCAATAATTCCTTTCTGGAATTTAAATAAATCTTAAATGATTTCATATTTTCAGAAAATGTCCAAAACTTCAATAAATCATAGAAAATTAACCGTAACTCCAAATTAAATAAATTATATATGAAAAATGATCAGAAAAATCCAATCTATCCATCTGTACTATTTTCATGCATGTTAGAACAACTTATAGGTGCTGTTTAGCACAAATCATATTAATGGCATTTAAATATCCACATATGGAGTTTGAGTTTGAATCTTGGATTCAAACCAACTTCATTTAACCTGGTCTAGGTGCATTAGCCAAAATACACTCATATTGCCATGTCATGAGCATGCATCATATTGTGCATTGCATTGATTGTGTTTTTCCTCAGTTGCCGGTGATTGCCCCTCTCGATAGACGTGATACCGACGATGTGATCGATGACACCGATGAAGAGCTATATTATCTTCAGAAGTGCCAGGCAAGCAAAACCCCCTTGTTCATTCCGATAACATCCCACTCTCTCGCTCCTGCTCTCTTTTACTGCATTAGGACAACAACGATTCATCTGTTACTTGCTGCGGTAGTTGAACCCCTTTATCCTCTGCATGACCTGTCATTGCCACAGTAAATAGATGAAACCCACTAGCATGAGTAGGAGTTGTTTGAGCCCTATTGTGCCTACTCATTCATGCTTGTTTGTCATGCCTGCTACTGCTTAGAGTTGAGTCAGGTCTGATTCATCGGGGATGAATCAGAGGTGTGTGAACATGTCCTACCGTGTGTGAGCTAAGTGTGTGAACACGATTTGGTAAAGGTAGTGGTGAGAGGCCATGTAGGAGTACATGGTGGGTTGTCTCATTGCAGCCGTCCTCAGGAACTGAGTTCTGTGTTTGTGATCCATGATCAGTTACTACCACACATTGGGCTCCGGGAGCTCCAAGCTCTCTCGACTTATTAATCAACTCGATCTCTGTCCAGGAGTTGCAACTAGTTTCTGGTGTTTGTAGGTAGTGTTAGTAGTCTACCAAGTGGCACCCGGTACAGGTGGGCTTGGGACAGACTAGGCACAGTGGCATGGTGTACCAAGCGTAGATCCACTCGTTGAGGTGGGCTTGGGAACCCTGCTCACATCGTTTGGGGCCGTGAGCGACACCCCGGCCGGATCTCCTTGCGGATGGAACCCGAATAGGCGATAAACCTGGACTAGAGACTTGTTTGGTTAGTCAGGTCATGGCCGACTCCCTCGCCCGGCTTCCGCTTGAAGGTTGCCGAGGTACATGACATGTACAGGGCGGTAAGTGGCGAGAGCGTGTGTGAAGAAGTACACCCCTGCAGGGTTATCATCATCTATTCGAATAGCCGGATTCCTCGGATATGGAAACTTGGACCCCTTGCATAGTTCATAGACAAGTGAAAGTGGATACTCTAAAATACGCAAGATAAGCGTGAGTGCTATGGATGGCATTCTCGTAGGGAGACGGGAGCGAATCCATAGTGGTGTATTGGTTGGTGAATATGTGGACTCGTGTGCGCCACCTCAAAAGAGTTATTTGCAGTCGTAGTTTAGGATAGCCACCGAGTCAAAGCTGGCTTGCTGCAGTTAAAACCCCACCATCCCCTTTGTTGATAATGATGCATATGTAGTTAGTTCTGATGTAAGTCTTGCTGGGTACATTTGTACTCACGTTGCTTAATTTATGTTTTTGCAGAGAGACTTCAGTCTCACTAGTAGTTCCACGTGGACTTCGACGTTTAGCTTGTTACCTCAGCTACGATCTTGTGCCCTCGGCAGGATCTGGTAGATAGTCAGGCTTCTCAGCCTCTTTCATTTATAGTTGTCTGTACTCAGACATGATAGCTTCCGCTTGTGCTTTGACTTGTATGCTCTGATTGTTGGGTCATGAGACCCATGTTTGTAATATCTCGCTCCTCGGAGCCTATTGAATAAATACTTGAGTCGTAGAGTCATGTTGTGATGCCATGTTGTATTTGCACATATCGAGCATATTGTGTGTATGTTATTGAAATGCTTGGTATGTGTGGGATCTGACAACCTAGTTGTTTATCCTTAGTAGCCTCTCTTACCGGGAAATGTCTCCTAGTGTTTCCACTGAGCCATGGTAGCTTGCTA
Organism: Triticum dicoccoides; assembly: GCF_002162155.2. Classification (NCBI taxonomy): domain Eukaryota; kingdom Viridiplantae; phylum Streptophyta; class Magnoliopsida; order Poales; family Poaceae; genus Triticum; species Triticum dicoccoides. The sequence goes on from NC_041389.1 coordinate 261,321,186, forward strand.
CTGCTCCGGAACACTTAGGCTGGCCGGCATATGTCCTTCTTCGTTCCTGTGTCTGTCCCCTCGGGGAAATGTCACACGATGAATTCCAGAGTCCTGTTAGCCCGCTATAGCCCGGTTCACCGGAGTCCTGCTAGCCCAGTGCTACAGCCTGGATTCACTCGCTGATGACCGACACGTTCGATGCTGGGTCATGGATGCCTGTCCCTGTAAGTTAGTGCCACTTTGGGTTCACGACTAGCCATGTCAGCCCGGGTTCTTTGTCATATGGATGCTAGCGACACTATCATATATGTGAGCCAAAAGGCGCAAACGGTCCCGGGCCAGGTAAGGTGGCACCCGTGGGAATACCGTGCGTGAGGCCGCAAAGTGATATGATGTGTTACATGCTAGATCAGTGTGACTTAGGATCGGGGTCCTGATAGCTTTGGTATCAGAGCTTGACTGCCTGTAGGATTACCAAGCCAAACTGGTCGAAGTTGAGTCTAGAAATTCTTTAGTTATATAAGGGAATTGATTGTGGGATGGAACGTAAGGCTCTTTTTACTCCTTTACCTTATGTCCTTCTAATCTGAGTCACCCTCTTCTTCTCTACGGGGTTAAGAACTAGGCCTTCTCTTCTTTCTATCAGGATCACGTGTTACTAATCCGTAGACCTATAAGATTGTTGGATTTAAGCCTCTGTCCAGTTCCTATTACTTCGGTATGTGTCTGATGATCTTGAAACCTTGATATTGTGCTTCTGAGTGGTTATGCCACCATTTTGTAAATGTCTCAAATCTTTTTTGAGCATTTACAGCCGTTATGCTGTCCGAGTCATCCCAGGTTTCTATACAATCTGATGCAATTTGCAAATCCCTTCCTCCCGTTTCGATGTTCCTTTGGGCCAGATTAACCACACTAATCGGTGAGTTGAGGTACTCTGCTGCCTTGACATATATGTTGGAGTTATTATTATGACCCTAGGTGTCTTAGGGGATCATCTAGTAATTTAGCCATGATTTGTGTCCCAGTGTGATGACTCTGGCCTTTATTCCCGGAAGCATCCCGTGATGCCACTTAGCAGTAGGTATTCTACTCCTGGGTTTCTGATCCCAAGATTCACCCTACTTACTTCATGTTGATAGTAATTGCTAGTGCCTTTAGGATATTAGTAACCTTTGCGATAGTCCTCGAGGTCCATGGTATATCGTTCTTCCAAATACCATGAACCATTCTTGGCAGGAGTTCTTTTGAACCAAAAGATCACAACTAGAGTGCTTTTGATGAGTTCTCCATTCCATATTGTGAATCTGCCAGTTCTACCTCTCTGCATGGGTTATCCGAAAGAAATATGTTGAACTTCGTTTGACATGCTAAACCATGCATCTACAACTCAGAAAATCATATGATCCTTTGAGTTGTCCCGCTCTAGTTGTCTTCTGACCCTCGTCTATCAATTGATAGTCAAGAGTATGCGTGCATTCGTTCATCGATGCCTATTACTCTTGTGGTCCGTCAAGCCATTTTAGTTCAGAATGACTAGGAGAAACAAACTCCAGTACCTCATCCATATCAAGGATTTGGTCAAAGCAATTGTATTCCGCAGATCAAAATGCCAATCCAACTTTTGTTCTGTTCCACCTCGAAGTATCACCCTCTTTCATCACAAGAGTATCGTGAGAATTGCACATCCTCTTATGAACTCTTGGTACAGTGATACTTCTTGCCATCATTGTTCATTCCTCGGTTCCTGTGTTATTGTAACCGGAATGCCGACAAATGAATCATGGCGTGTGAAATCAATACTGCTAGCAACTCTGTTGCTTGGTAGTTAAATGGACGATAACCTCATTCTTAGCATGTTGATTATTGAATCGTCACCCTAAGACTGATTGTGCTGCCTAGTCCCTATTTCTGGTGCACTCCTCGACCAATGAGATAGGAATTATTTCAAGTCCTCACTCATTTGATCATATCGTCTTGCCCTCAAAAGCGAGATTGTTCTCGAGCTTAGTAACATACCAGTGGTTCGTGATTTTCTGAATGTCTTCTCGGAAGTATCACCAGGTCGTCACCTGACCGTTATGTTGAGCTCGTGATCAAGTTGGTTTCGTATGAACCACCTTCTCTCCAAGAATCGGTGTTAGATATCCCTGAGCTAGTTGGTTAAGCTAGACAACAACTTGGAGAGTTGGAAGATAAAAGCTTGCCTGACTTAGTTCGTTCCAAAGGGATATTCTTGTGTAGTGTGTGTTGAAGAAAGATGATATCTTCATCGATTGGTCCCTGTGATCAGTTGCTGGACCTATTGTCTTATCAATCCTTTGATTTGAGTGTGGGCTATCGTCAAATCAAATCAGTACCAACGATGCTCGTAATGTTGTCTTACTCGTGGTTGATCCCTCGAGCATACACCATTACATCTTTGGTCTGACCAATGCTATCACCGTGTTCACATGATGGTGGAAGTCCAGTGATATGGAAATTCCGATGAGTTGCTGTTGAGCCCATCAGTAGCATTTTGTCTCCCCCCATGAATCATGTTGAACATCAACCTAGTGTTGGAAACTTGTGTAAGCATTTCTTCGTGTTTCGTTCATGAAGCATATGTTTGGATGAAGGTAGTGACTTCCTTTAATTCATGTGCATCTGATGCAAGTTGCCGCCGTGGATTCAAGAGAGTCAATGTTGCTTTCTTTGGAATCATTCCAAATCAGTCATGCACACGTGCGAAGAATTCTGTGGTTTGAAGACTTGCAACCTTCAATCTATATGTATCCCTAGCACACCAAGCCACTAATTGATTTGTTCAAGGAGAAGGAGTATCTTCATAAGAGCTAATCCGGACTTATGAAAGAACTTCGATATCCTCGCTGATGGTTCCCAACCAGAACTCGGTAGTGTTTTATTGTAAGGCTACCATGTGATCATGTTTGTCTGAGGCAGCGTGTTCACACATGTGTAGCAGAACCAGCTCATGTTTTGGAGCTTGCTATCGTAGTTCATTTCCCGAGAATCTCGCAACGTCATTTCGTCGATTTGTGTTGCAAACTTTCATTTTTCTTCCTAGACTCGATGAGTCTGGAATATCCTGACACCAACCAGATCTGAATCTCAGGCAGATATGATGGTTGGAACATTTCCCAAGAACTATAATATTGGTCCCTCGATAACCGGTAAAGTGGATGTCGTGGCCAACACACCCAGCCGGAAGACCTATTATTGTAGGATCTTGTTTGAGGAAGTTGGCCACCTCCCCATAAGGATTTCGTAGGATTTACCTCCGTAACTGTTCCTTATGGATTCTATTGCTCCCGAAGTCCGACCTTTTACTTGATGTTCTAGTTATCAAACCATATCTATGAATGGGATACACTAGCACATCAAGGAGAACATTAGAAGCGGAGTGCTAAATGTCTCTCGGTCGATCATCTGGATTTCGATCTTTTGGCCTCGCTAAGGTGAAATCCGAGAAGGTTATCTTCCTTTGTATCTGCATCATCCATCGCTGTTCATCATGGTAGTACGTTGTGTTGCCATGATCCTTGACACGGATGTTGGTAAAACCTTGATGAATATGGAAATGCTCAAGTTCTTGAGAGCACGCTCAAGTGCTAGGTGTTATCATCGACACTAATTGGGATGCTCTCAGTTTCCTCGGCAATGCTATGACCTTTTCAAACAGTGAATTCACTCTCTATTGCTGGGTTCTTCCCCAGTTACCAGAATCATTTCCAGCATTTGCATTTTGTTCCCAGCTTGCACCGCCAATGTGCCATTCTACCATGGGTCTCTTCCATTTCCGGTGGCAAGCAAATTCATCCATTACGTTGTCTTCAACAAGGTAATCCACATCATCCAAGTCCGAGTATGCCATTCTACCGACCCCCTCCAAACGATCGCTCGAGAATTGCCTTAGGCTGGTTTAAAGAGTTTCAATGATCTCTGAATCAAAGGTAATTCTTTTTGCCACTTAAGGGAATATATCTACGAGTCACGGTTCCTAAGGTGTCTCGTTGTGGTATCATGGAAACTCAACTCCTCGCTACGTTGACAACCGATCACCACATTCTTAAGTCTGGAATTGTTGTCTACTTAGCGAGCCCTCGTCATCTATCTCACTCCATTTCTTCAGATGTATGCTTCGTGTCTCAGCTCAAGAGATGTTGCTATGACTCACTTTGTGGGCTGATCCTAAGTTGATTGATCTTCGAGAAGATCGATTCTTCCGGAGTTGTCCTTTTCCTCTTGCTGTCATGCTAGTTGGAGTTCTCAGAGCAAGACGACGGGACAAAGATGGTGATCGAATCAACGCTTGTATGAAGTGCACCCTGGATCGTGAAGATTATACTAGTTTGCGTTTCCCCTTCATCTTACCCTACGCTTGAATCTCGAGACGAGATTCTTGTTTAGTGGGGGTGAGTTGTCACATCCCTAGCTTCTGGTGCTGCCTAGTGTTTGCATCTTGCTTGCATCATGTTTAAATTTCTGAAACTTGAATTGAGGAATTTTGAAAGCCTCAGAATTTAAGTAAAAGTAGGGCAAAAACCCTAAAATCTCATTCATTGTTCCAAAAATGTTCTTCTTAAATGTTTGATAATTTTTGGCAAGGGTTCTGGTCCCAACCAAAATATTGAACATTTTTTAAGGACTTAATCTTGGGACTTTGAATTTAAATCATTAGTTATTTGAATTTGAATTATATTCATATAATTAGAATATAATTTCAAATACCCCTGAAATATTTTATGAGCTTTTGTAAAAGTCCATCTAGCAACATAAATTATTCAGAGGATATTTGGCACTGTTTTGGATTTGTTAAATTTGAAAAAAAAAACAGTGGCAAAGTATAAAAACAGAACAGAAAAACAATAAAAGAGAGAAGCCCAGCCACTTACCTGGCGCCTACCTGTGCGGCCTGCTGCAGAAGCCGGCCCAGCCCATCTCCACTCCCCCCCTGTCGTCTTCCTCACGCCAGTAGGCAGCGCGCGTGGCCGACGCATGCCGGCGCACGCCTCGGCCACCTCCTGCTTGCCGCTCCACCTCGACGCCTGGACGCCTCTGGGAGACGCCATGCACCCCCCCTGGAACCCCCTCGACCTCTCCCATCGCCTCTCCCCTTCTCCGTCCCTCTCGCACACAACCGGCCGAGCGCCACCGTCGCTGACCCTCGCTGCCCTCGCGGCCACCGCCACCCCCTCTCCTCCCAGACGCGCTCCCGAGCTCCGCAGTGCCCCCCCTCGTCCTCTCCGTCGGCTCACGCGACCGGAGAAGCCCCGAAGCGCCGTCCCGACACTTTTCCCCTCCTCGGCCACTGAGGACCACCGCCGTCGATTCGCCGCCGTCGCCGCCTCCCCGAGCTCACCGTCTACTCCAACCAACTCCCCGTGAGCTCCTCTTCCTCCTCCCCCTTCCCGTTCTCACTCTCGAGCACCACAGCAACTGCACCGAGTTCGGCCGAAACCCGCCGCCGCCTGTGACCGCCGCCGACGTGCCTCCGGCCACCTAGTGGCCCGGCTGTCGTGCTCAGCTTTCTCCCCGCACTGCGTAGAGCACGTAGGTGCCTCGCACGAGCCTCCCCGGCCACCGTAGCGTCAACCCCGAGCTCGCCCGAGCTCCGGCGACCGCCATGGTCGACGCCAGGTGACGACTCCGGCCATCTTAGGCCTAGCCGCTGCCACTACTCGACGCGGACGAGCGCCCACGTTACGTAGACGCTCTCCGCCGGCCATTTGGTCGCCGGAGGAGGAAACCCGCACCCCTCCGCCGTCTCTGGCTCCGCCGGCGACGAGCCGCGGGTCAACTCCGGCGAGTTGACCCGGGTTTGACCCGTTGACTACTGACCATGTGGGCCCAGTTTGACCCCTTGGGTCAATGACAGGTGGGGCCCAGCTCTGTTAGTTAATTAGGATTAGTACTAATTTAATTAGTTAAACTAATTACCCTGCTGACACTGACAGTGGGCCCTGTGGCTATTAATTTGATTAGTTATAATTAATTAACTCTGTTAGTCACCTGAGTCACTGACCAGTGGGCCCCGCTGGTCAGGTTTGACCCGGACCAACCCTGTTGACCTGCTGACGTCATGCCAACATCATGCTGACGCAATAATTCCTTTCTGGAATTTAAATAAATCTTAAATGATTTAATATTTTCAGAAAATGTCCAAAACTTCAATAAATCATAGAAAATTAACCGTAACTCCAAATTAAATAAATTATATATGAAAAATGATCAGAAAAATCCAATCTATCCATCTGTACTATTTTCATGCATGTTAGAACAACTTATAGGTGCTGTTTAGCACAAATCATATTAATGGCATTTAAATATCCACATATGGAGTTTGAGTTTGAATCTTGGATTCAAACCAACTTCATTTAACCTGGTCTAGGTGCATTAGCCAAAATACACTCATATTGCCATGTCATGAGCATGCATCATATTGTGCATTGCATTGATTGTGTTTTTCCTCAGTTGCCGGTGATTGCCCCTCTCGATAGACGTGATACCGACGATGTGATCGATGACACCGATGAAGAGCTATATTATCTTCAGAAGTGCCAGGCAAGCAAAACCCCCTTGTTCATTCCGATAACATCCCACTCTCTCGCTCCTGCTCTCTTTTACTGCATTAGGACAACAATGATTCATCTGTTACTTGCTGCGGTAGTTGAACCCCTTTATCCTCTGCATGACCTGTCATTGCCACAGTAAATAGATGAAACCCACTAGCATGAGTAGGAGTTGTTTGAGCCCTATTGTGCCTACTCATTCATGCTTGTTTGTCATGCCTGCTACTGCTTAGAGTTGAGTCAGGTCTGATTCATCGGGGATGAATCAGAGGTGTGTGAACATGTCCTACCGTGTGTGAGCTAAGTGTGTGAACACGATTTGGTAAAGGTAGCGGTGAGAGGCCATGTAGGAGTACATGGTGGGTTGTCTAATTGCAGCCGTCCTCAGGAACTGAGTTCTGTGTTTGTGATCCATGATCAGTTACTACCACACATTGGGCTCCGGGTGCTCCAAGCTCTCTCGACTTATTAATCAACTCGATCTCTGTCCAGGAGTTGCAACTAGTTTCTGGTGTTTGTAGGTAGTGTTAGTAGTCTACCAAGTGGCACCCGGTACATGTGGGCTTGGGACAGACTAGGCACAGTGGCACGGTGTACCAAGCATAGATCCACTCGTTGAGGTGGGCTTGGGAACCCTGCTCACATCGTTTGGGGCCGTGAGCGACACCCCGGCCGGATCTCCTTGCGGATGGAACCCGAATAGGCGATAAACCTGGACTAGAGACTTGTTTGGTTAGTCAGGTCGTGGCCGACTCCCTCGCCCGGCTTCCGCTTGAAGGTTGCCGAGGTACATGACGTGTACAGGGCGGTAAGTGGCGAGAGCGTGTGTGAAGAAGTACACCCCTGCAGGGTTATCATCATCTATTCGAATAGCCGGATTCCTCGGATATGGAAACTTGGACCCCTTGCATAGTTCATAGACAAGTGAAAGTGGATACTCTAAAATACGCAAGATAAGCGTGAGTGCTATGGATGGCGTTCTCGTAGGGAGACGGGAGCGAATCCATAGTGGTGTATTGGTTGGTGAATATGTGGACTCGTGTGCGCCACCTCAAAAGAGTTATTTGCAGTCGTAATTTAGGATAGCCACCGAGTCAAAGCTGGCTTGCTGCAGTTAAAACCCCACCATCCCCTTTGTTGATAATGATGCATATGTAGTTAGTTCTGATGTAAGTCTTGCTGGGTACATTTGTACTCACGTTGCTTAATTTATGTTTTTGCAGAGAGACTTCAGTCTCACTAGTAGTTCCACGTGGACTTCGACGTTTAGCTTGTTACCTCAGCTACGATCTTGTGCCCTCGGCAGGATCTGGTAGATAGTCAGGCTTCTCAGCCTCTTTCATTTATAGTTGTCTGTACTCAGACATGATAGCTTCCGCTTGTGCTTTGACTTGTATGCTCTGATTGTTGGGTCATGAGACCCATGTTTGTAATATCTCGCTCCTCGGAGCCTATTGAATAAATACTTGAGTCGTAGAGTCATGTTGTGATGCCATGTTGTATTTGCACATATCGAGCATATTGTGTGTATGTTATTGAAATGCTTGGTATGTGTGGGATCTGACAACCTAGTTGTTTATCCTTAGTAGCCTCTCTTACCGGGAAATGTCTCCTAGTGTTTCCACTGAGCCATGGTAGCTTGCTACTGCTCCGGAACACTTAGGCTGGCCGGCATATGTCCTTCTTCGTTCCTGTGTCTGTCCCCTCGGGGAAATGTCACGCGATGAATTCCAGAGTCCTGTTAGCCCGCTACAGCCCGGTTCACCGGAGTCCTGCTAGCCCAGTGCTACAGCCTGGATTCACTCGCTGATGACCGACACGTTCGATGCTGGGTCATGGATGCCTGTCCCTGTAAGTTAGTGCCACTTTGGGTTCACGACTAGCCATGTCAGCCCGGGTTCTTTGTCATATGGATGCTAGCGACACTATCATATACGTGAGCCAAAAGGCGCAAACGGTCCCGGGCCAGGTAAGGTGGCACCCGCGGGAATACCGTGCGTGAGGCCGCAAAGTGATATGATGTGTTACATGCTAGATCGGTGTGACTTAGGATCGGGGTCCTGACATAGGGTTCCGACGGAACGCATGTACTCCATCCTTTGGGTAAGCAACGTCGGCCCTCTCACATCTTTCAGAGTAACTCTTTCACTAAGGCTCTTTTGGTAGGGCATAACGTTTTCTTCAAAATCTTGTATCCATTCTTCATGGTAAGGTTCTTTCGATACTGGGTCTTCTTATCTGACGGGTATGTCTCCATTACTAAGCAGTTGTCGATAATCTCATGGTGGTTAACAATTTCTGGTTTCTGCAGGAAATAGGTCTGGGTTAAATCTCTCCGTAACCTACATTTTGCAACGGTTGCCTGTACAAGGTTCCATCATCCTACCATTCTAAGGTTTTTGGCTTGTCGTATCGACGCTCTTTTAAGGTTTTCAAGTCTCTCTAATTTTCCATCAACATATGATAGTTCATGATAGAAGTCTCTGTTATGGGGGCCAATCCATCCCGTACTTGAACCATTACTTCATACACTGACGGTGAATCACGTATTCTATCACTTGGGAATCCTCACAAGCATTGCAAAATTTCTCTTGTCCTCGAACAGAGTTCAGGTAAATCCATTGGTTCTACAAGCTGAACAAGATATCTATCGTTTCTTCATCACTCTTGGGTTTTTGCTTAACCTCCTATGAAACGTCTGCTGATGGAATTTGTTCTTCCAGGGAGTCCTTAATTCCTTATAAATTCCTGGGCCTGTGGGTTGTGGGCCCAATTCAACACTTGCACATCTTTAACTCATCCTTCCGAGGATTATTGTTCCATATTTCCACATTATACCTCTTTTAAATCCAATAGTATTTCATTCCTTCATACCCTTGCGGCGATGATCATACAAAACTCCAACTTATTTGGTCCAGCTCCTTCTATGGACCGTCATGAATAACACATTTCTTTCTTCATTGATCATGTGGCTTTATGGAGTACTACCACACTTAAAATGAAATGCACTAGTTCGCGCATAAATCATATTATTTTCATATCAAATCTTTTATTACATCCTTAGCAATTTTTCATAAATCCAAATTCCAAAAAGTACTTTATTACAAATGCTTCCATCCACATGGTTTGGTATGGTCAAGCATTACCTCCAACTTTATTTCATTTTTCCTCCTTGAGGATTCTTCAGTCCCAATGGAATTGTGCGACATGCTCCTTGAAATCTTCAATCTTCCGTTTCATCATAGTGGCCTTGAGCTTCATCTCCATCATCTTTGCATGCACTTCTCTTATGTATTCCTGAGTATAACGGAGTCTTGCTTCAAGTATTTCTCCAATCTGACATATGGCTTCCATGGCTGCTTCACGAATATTGTCGAAGAAAGTTGCTTGCGGTACACATGAGACGAAAAAGTACTGCCCATAATCTTTGGGCAAACTCCTTTCATATGGTGGAGGTGTACCTTCACATACCAAAGTTCCACTCCCTTTTGCATGAAGGGGGTAGCCTTTGTAGACTGCATCTCCTTCAAGGTGAATATGCTTCATCATGTCCTTCAGGATTTTCGAGTAATCATGATCACTTGTCAGGGTCATGATTGTTTCCGAGCCCTTGAGGAAAGACTCATAAAGGGTTGTCATCTGCATGTGTAGCATAAGAGGGGTACTCAGAACAAATAATGTATCTCCTTGGGGAAAATTTAATTGTCTCTGGATAAGTTTGATGTTCAGCTTGTCCATGGGTTTGAGGTTTCGGGGTCTGATTGAGATAGAAAGAGAAAGCAAATACCCACCCATAATCAACAAACAAATCCTAGCTCAAAAGAAAAATTTACCGTTTGTAATGGGCCGTTCTACTATGGTTTCGTTTCCAAGTCTTCATTTCTTCAGGTCTTCAATGCTCGGTAGTTTCCAATTCCCGATGCTTTTCCCATATGAAGGCCCTCTACTATTCTTCCGTAACTTACGTCTCTCAAGGTTGAAACTACAATGTCAGATGTTGGGTTCTGGCAGACCCTTGAGGTTCGAACTCTGGGGTGCGCGCGAAGATCTTCCCCGTACCAATCCACGTCCGAACGCCTCACGAGAATCTAAGCTAAACGATGAACAGCACGAGGGACACAAGATTTATACTGGTTCAGCCCACCATTGTGGTGTAATACCCTACTCCAGTGTGTGGTGTGGTGGATTGCCTCAGGGGATGATGATGAACTGTACAAGGGGAAGAACAGCCTCGCGAGAGGTGTTCTTGGGCTGGTGCGATGAACTACTTGGGAGAGTTCGATCGCCTCTCGATCGGATGGGGACTCTATGAGATGTCCTCTATTGTGGTGGCTAGCTCTATATATAGAGGCCTTGGTCCTCTTCCCAAATATTGAGCGGGAAGGGCGCAAACAATGGCCATTGTGAAGGGGAACATCTAGTACAAGTTATCCTGACTAAAGTTGGTCTTCGGCTGCCAAAGGCACTGGCGATGACGCTGCCTTGGGCTCCACGGTGACCTCCGTCCTGCCGCTCTGCTGGTCTTGGTCTTGTTGCACCGGAATGGTAACCTTTGCGTGATGCCACGGTACTCCACACGTGTGCTTGCCCCCTTTGCACCAAAGAGAAAACAAGGACACTGCGCAGGCCGGCGCCCGCCTGGTGTTGATCGTCACGACTTGCGTCACGAGCACCTCGTGAGGTACCCTTGCCTTGATCTCTCCGCCTCCTCGCGAGCCTGCCTGGCGAGGCCGCTCCTGAGGAAGCCTTGCATCGTCCACCCCGTGAGGCTTGGCTCCTCACGAGGGTCTTGAGTTTGTGTTGATGAAGATGGGCCGCACTGGGCCACCACTTGAGCCACGCCGCGGGCCGCATGCAGGAAAGTCTGGGGACCCTCATTCCCAGATCGCCGACAGTAGCCCCCGGGCCCAAGGCGCGATCGGACTTGTCTTAGCAGAGAAGCGAAGGGGCTAGTGCGGAGCGCCGCGGGCCCCAACAGCCTATGGCCTTGGGCGCCGCGTGGCGGTTGATTGGACGTGGGCGTCTCCGCTTCCCCATGCTGCCTCGGCAACTGCCCGACTTGACAAGTCCCTGCATGCAGAAATGAGCCATGATTACCTGCGATCATGGAGGCTGGCGGTTGGCCTCCTCCGGGTATAAATGCGGGACGACGCAGTCCCCCGCTGCCCATATTCCTCCTTGCTTCTTCTTTCTCCCCACCCCAGCTGCTTGCCTCGTCCTATGGCGCCGCCGAAGAGGTTCTCAGCCGCGGAGAAAGGAAAGGCTCGTCATGAAGGGACTGACTCTCCTCCGCCCAAGCGCGGCCGAGGTCATCCCCGCAAGCATCCTACGACTCCCGTAGCGGCTCCCCGTGGTCACGGAGGTGATCTCTCGCATGGATACGGGCATCTGATGGGTGAGGGGAGGCGCCTCGTGGCCGCGCGGCCTCCCAGGCCGCGCTTCCACTCAGCTAAGGTGCTGCCGAAGTTCGTTGTGTGGTCGGAGGACCCGACCAACAGCTGGCTCCAGCTTCCCCGCTTCTTCGCGAGCGAACTCCCAGCCGGCGCTCCTGGCGGCCTCTGGCTTCAAGCGGACGGCTGCTGCAGCAGGGCTTCCTGGGTCTCGTTGGAGATCTCCATCTTCGGGGACGTGGCTTTGGCCCGTGGCTGGCAAACGTTTGCCCGCGTGCGTGGCCTGGGCCGGCGGTGCACCCTGCATTTCAAGTTTGACGGCGACGCCACCCTCTATGCGAGGGTGTTCGGAGAGGATGGCCGCCGCGTCGGGTGCTGCCCTGAAGATGATGACGGCGACCGGGTGCTTAGCCTCGGCGACGGCCGTGATGAAGACGAAGGCGGCCCGTGCCTGGCGTCGTCCGCAGCTCGCCAAGCTTCGGCGGCTCCCCCTCTGATGACAGATCCTCCAGCGGCGGCCGTGATCAACCACCGCACCTCGTGCTCGCTTCGAGGGGGGTAGCGGGTCATCCCACCTTTACGCCTCGGTGAAGCATGAGGAGGGTTCTGATTGAGCTCTAGAGGGCGATGCGGATCCCCCTCCATGAGCCGTCGCCGGGCAAGCCACGTTTATTTTGTTTTTCTCCTTTTCCTGCGTAGAGAGAGAGAGAGAGAGAGAGAGAGAGAGAGAGAGAGAAGTGTGGAGCCCCACGGGGGCATGCTGGACTAGTGCCCTTAATTATTATGCTATTTCCCTTATTCCCATGCCGTGTTGCGGTATTGCGTGCCCATGTGTAGGAACAACTTAGCTTGGGGGACTCACTGCAGTCTTCTCCTCGCGAGGCTCCTGCTTGAGGCCTCGCCGAGCGTCTTGAGGCCTGCAAAAATTAGCTAGAGGGATAGCTTTTGAACCCTAGTCGTAAGGGTGACCGGCTCGGGTCCCGTGTTCGTGTCACGATGCCCGTGGGGAATGGACCGGGAGGAGTGCTCCCGCTGTGAATTTGAGTAGGGAAGCCTCACGAAATTAGGTCAAAAGATACTCGCGAGGGCGCCTGCGCAGCCCCCTCGCGAGGCTTGCGAGAGAAAAGATGAGTCAGGCGAGCAACAAAGACAAAGAATCATGGGTCGCGGACGGCAAACAACACTGAAAGCAACTCCAATAAAGTTTGAAACAAGGGTGAACAAGCCAACTACAGAAAGCAAATGAAAAGCCGCGTCCGACACCTAATCTAGTCTTTGACGTCTTCTCACCAGCGCGGAGCTAAGTGCTGCCACTGGGCGTGGGCGGGAGCCCCCGAGGCCCGAGGACGGCACTCCGGAGACTCCGGGGCGTGTACAACCCCAACTCATTATTACGTGGGAGTGTCACGGGCGGCGAGCTTCACAGGCACCGGGCCTTTTCTTGGGGGCGATGAGCTTCACAGGCACCGGGCCTTTCCTTGGGACGACGAGCTTCACAGGCGCTGGGCCTTCTTTACAGGCACCAGGCCTTACTTTTGGACGACGAGCTTCACAGACGCTAGACCTTCTTTACAGGCACCGGGCCTTACTTCAAGGGTAAAATCTCCGGAGGTGCTGAATGTTCCACACGTTTGGGATGGACACCCCCTCCTGGGTCTCCAAGCGCGCGGCGCTAGGTCCGGAAACATGAACAACCTTGAAAGGGCCCTCCCACATGTGCGAGAGCTTGTGTAGCCCTTCCCTGGAGAGCACCCGCCTGAGCACGAGGTCACCTACCTCAAGAGTCCTGGGGCGGATGTGGCGGCAATGGTACCACCGCAGCGCCTGCTGGTATTTTGCTGCTCGAAGCACGGCCTCCCGACGGTGTTCCTCCCCCAGCACGAGATCCATCCCCCGCATGGCGTCCTGCTGCGCCTCGTCAAACGCCAGGACCCGCGTGGAGCGACGCCCAACCTCGTGAGGGAGGACCGCCTCTGCTCCGTAGACGAGGAAGAACGGGGTTTCGCCGGTTGACTTGGTAGCGGTTGTGCGGATGGACCACAACACAGACTGGAGCTCGTCGTACCAGCCCCTGCCGCAGGCCTCCAGCTTCTTCTTGAAGGTCCTGGTTTTGAGGCCCCTCGGGACCTCCGTGTTGGCGTGTTCAGCCTGGCCGTTGCTCTGAGGGTGTGCCACCGAAGCATAGCATATCTGCGTTCCAAGGTTAGCACAATATGTTTTGAAGAGATTGCTGGTGAACTATGAACCATTGTCAGTGATGATGCGGTTAGGCACCCCAAACCGGCTCACGAGGCCCTTGATGAACTTGACTGCTGGACCAGCTGGGATGGTGCGGACAGCTTCCACCTCCGCCCACTTGGTGAACTTGTCAATGGCGACATAGAGGTAGCGATAGCCCCCTGGCGCCCGGGCAAACGGGTCCAAAATGTCCAGCCCCCAAACCACGAACGGCCATGAGAGTGGAATGGTCTGCAGGCCTTGAGCTGGCTGATGAATCTGCTTGGCGTGGAATTGACAGGCTTCACAAGCCTTCACCAGCTCGATTGTGTCATTGAGTGTTGTAGGCCAATAGAATCCGCTGCGAAACGCCTTGCCGACGAGGGTCCGTGATGACGAGTGGTGCCCACAGTCTCCCTCGTGAATGTCTGCCTGCAATTCCTTCCCCTGCTCCCTAGAGATGCAATGCAGGGACACATCATTTGGCCGCTTCCGGTATAGCTCTCCGTCTCAGATGCAGTAGGTCGTGGCCTACCGCGCTACGCGTTCCGCGTCCTCCTCCTTCTCTGGCAGAGTCCCTTGCATCAGGTAATCTTTGAATTCCACGGTCCAACATCCCTCCTGAGGCTCCAGCGCCAGGAGAAGGCACGCTCCTGAGGTCGGCCCGCAGGCTGGATCTCCCGAGGCAGGCGGTTGAGGGAGCTCCTCCCGAGGCTGCGCTGTGGGTTTGAAGAGTTGTTCCTCGAAGACGCCGGGCTCCTGAGGTAGCCGCCTGGATGCCCTCGTAGCGATGTCGTCAGCCTCTTGATTGGTGCCACGGGGTACATGCTGCAACTCTAACCCCAAAAACTGCTTTTCCATCTGGCGGACCTCCGCAAGATATGCTTCCATGTGTTCGTCCTTCAGCTCGTACACCTTGTTGGAGAAGTTGACGAGGAGTTGTGAATCTCCCTTGATGATGAGGGGCTTTACCCCCAAGGCGGCTGCAACTTTCAAGCCTGCTATCAGGCCCTCATATTCTGCTATGTTGTTGGAGACCTTCTCTCCATGCTGGAAACACAGCTGCACGACATAGTAGAGCTTGTTCTGAGTGGGAGATATGAGCACTGCGCCAGCCCCTGCGCCATGTCGTGAGAATGCTCCGTCGAAGTACATGACCCAACCGTCCGACGCCTCACTTCCTGGGGAAAGCGACCAATCCTCGCCCACTCTGAGCCCTGGCGCCTCTGTCCATTCCGCCACGAAATCTGCAAGTGCGGCTCCTTTGACGACCTTGGTCATACTGAATTCCAACTAAAATGCTTGCAACTCGATGTTCCATTCGGCGACCCTTCTAGCTGAGTTGGGGCTCCTGAGCACCCTTTCCAAGGCGTATGCCGAGACGACCTTGATGGGGTGACCTTGAAAGTAGTGTTGTAGCTTGCGTGAGGCCACTAGTAATGCAAGCAAGAGTTTCTGAGGCATGGGGTATTGTGCCCTTGCGCCCCGCAGCACCGTGCTAACAAAGTACATGGGATGCTCGACAGGGTTGGGGGCGCTGACGTGGCCTGTGTCTTCCGGTGGTCGAGGCACCTCCTGAGATGACGGAGCCCCCAGCGCCTGGTTGCTTGGTGGGGCCTCTTCCGTCCTGGGTGCGTCCCCCTGCTGAGGCTGATTCTCATCTGCTGCGGCCGTGGTCTTCGCTAGGTCTTCTTGGCCTTGTGCTGCCGCGGCCGGGGTTGCGACCGACGCAGTCTTGACCCGGCGTTCCTCTCGAACCGCCACCAGGGCTGCGTTGGCGGAGTAGGGCGTGGCTGCAAGGTAGAGTACCAAGGGCTCCTAAGGGCGTGGAGCCACCATCACCGGAGGGCTGGTCAGGTACTTCTTGAGATCTTGGAATGCCTTGTCAGCCTCTTCAGTCCATTCAAACGGGCCCTTCTTCTTCATCAGCTTGAAGAAGGGCAGGGCTAGTTCTCCCAGCTTGGAGATGAAGCGTCCCAACGCGGTTACTCGCCCAGTGAGCTTCTGCATTTCTCTGAGGGTCTTCGGCAGACTCATGTCTTCGACTGCCTTAACCTTCTCTGGGTTAGCCTCGATACCTCTGTGGGACACGAGGAAGTCCAGAAGCTTGCCTGAAGGGACTCCGAACACGCACTTCTCCGGGTTGAGCCGCAGGTCCACTTCGCGAAGGCTCGCAAAGGTTTCTTCCAGTTCCTGTATCAGGGGCTTCGCCTCCCGAGACTTCACCACGATGTCGTCGACGTAGGCCTCAGCGTTTTTTCTGAGCTGCCGGCCCAAGGCTATGTGCATCAGTCGCTGAAAGGTTGCGCCCGCGTTGCGCAATCCGAACGGCATGCAGGTATAGCAATATACTCCGCACGGGGTTAGGAAGGCCGTTTTCTCCACATCTTCCACCGCCATCTTGAGTTGGTGATAGCCCGAGAAGGCATCCAAGAAGCACAATAGGTCGCACTCGGCGGTAGAATCGACGATTTGGTCGACGCGAGGGAGCGGGAATGGATCTTGAGGGCAGGCCTTGTTGAGGTTAGTGAAGTCGACGCACATGCGCTCCTTTCCTCCCTTCTTTGGCACAGCGACGGGGTTGGCCAGCCATTCAGGATAGTGAACTTCACGAATGACACCTGCAACCTCCAACTTGCGGGTTTCTTGGATGATGAAGGCCTGCTTCTCGGTGGACTGTCGCCTTGCCTTCTGCTTCACGGGACGCATGTTTGGGGCACACGTTCAGATGGTGCTCAATCACCTCTCTTGGAACCCCCGATAGCTGATCAGGTTCCCATGCAAACACCTCCTTGTTTGCGCGCAGAAATTTCAGCAGGGCCTCTTCCTGTTCAGGGTTGACATTGGCGCCTATGGTGAAGGTGGCACCAGAGGATCCATCTTCGTCGACCGATACTTGCTTGGTCTCCGCCTTGTCTTGAGTGAACAACTGCTTCTTCTTGGCCGGTGCAGCCCCTTGGGCTCGAGGGTGTCAGCGCTGGCGGGCTGCGCCACTGCGGCCATCTTGAAAGCGAGCTTGAGCGCCTGCAGTGCATCCTTCGTGTCTCCAGACACGGTAAGGACGCTGCTGCTCCCGGGCATCTTCATGAGGTTGTAGGCCGGGTGAGTCACCGCCATGAACTGGGCCAAGGCAGGGTAGCCGAGGATGGCATTGCACGGGAGGCCGATGGGGGCGATGTCGAAGTCGACCAGCTCCGTGCGGAAGTTGTCGTCGGTGCCAAAGGTCACCGGGAGGTGGATCTGCCCCAGGGAGTCGGTGGGGCTACCTCTGATGCCTAGGAAGGGCTTGCTGGGTTGGAGTCGCCCCAGCGACACGTGGAGGAGGCTGAAGGCCTCTACCGAGAGAACGTTGAGGCCGGCCCTGCCGTTGATGAGGGTCCTGGTGACGTCCACCTGGTAGATGGTGGGGGTGCATAGCATCGGGAGCGTGCCCGAACTGGCAGTGTTGGAGGGGTGATCATCCGAGCTGAAGGTCAAATCAGCCTTGGGTGCCACCCAGCCCGGGGGGCTTCATGGCGCTTGAGGACGGCACCGATTTGGCGGACGAACGGCTTGACGTGGCGGCTCGAAGGTGGTGCCTGCGAGCCGCCTAGGAGAGCCGCGACGACCGGGGGCGCCGGCACAGCATAATGGGCGAGGAAGAGGCTGCGCAACTCCTCCCAGGAGGCCACAGAAGCCGCGGCAGGTGGAGCAACCACATGGGTGGGACGCCAGTGAGGGCCATGGGAAGCCAGTTAGCCATGACCCTGTCGTTGCCCCCAGCTTCGAGGATGGCCTCCTCAAACGCCAGCAGGAAAGCCAGCGGATCGGCCGCGCCGTTGTAGCGCGGCGGCATGTCTGGCTTGATCTTGTTCGGCCACCGCACTTGTCGCAGGGCTGGGGCCAGGGCTCGGAGCCCCCAGGTTCCCGCGCAGGCATCGACAGCCGGAGCAGGCGACGCGTTGCCCGCCATGAGGGCGGAGCGCAGTGCTGATGGACCGGGCCAACGGAAGGGAGAGCTTCGGCGCACCCCTACCTGGCGCGCCAAATGTCGGATGTTGGGTTCCGGCAGACCCTTGAGGTTCGAACTCTAGGGTGCGCGTGAAGATCTTCCCCCTACCAATCCACGTCCGAACGCCTCGCGAGAATCTAAGCTAAACGATGAACAACATGAGAGCCACAAGATTGATACTGGTTCGGACCACCGTTGTGGTGTAATACCCTACTCCAGTGTGTGGTGTGGTGGATTGCCTCAGGGGCTAATGATGAACAGTACAAGGGGAAGAACAGCCCCGCGAGAGGTGTTCTTGGGCTGGTGCGATGAACTACTTGGGAGAGTTCGATCGCCTCTCGATCGGATGGGGACTCTATGAGATGTCCTCTACTATGGTGGCTAGCTCTATATATAGAGGCCCTGGTCCTCTTCCCAAATATTGAGCGGGAAGGGCGCCAACAACGACCATTGTGAAGGGGAACATCTAGTACAAGTTATCCTGACTAAAGTTGGTCTTCGGCTGCCAAAGGCACTGGCGATGACGCTGCCTTGGGATCCACGGTGACCTCCATCGTGCCGCTCTGCTGGTCTTGGTCTCGTTGCACCGGAATGGTAACCTTTGCCTGATGCCTCGATACTCCACGCCTGTGCTTGCCCCCTTTGCACCAAAGAGGAAACAAGGACACTGCACAGGCGGGTGCCCGCCTGGTCTTGATCGTCACAGCTTGCGTCAGGCTCGCGAGGAGGCAGAGAGATCAAGGCAAGGGTACCTCACGAGGTACCCTTGCCTTGATCTCTCCGCCTCCTCGCGAGCCTGCGTGGCAAGGCCGCCCTTGAGGAAGCCTTGCTTCATCCGCCCCGCGAGGATTGGCCCCTCGCGATGGTCTTGAGTTTGTGTTGATGAAGATGGGCCGCACTGGGCCACCACTTGAGCCATGCCGTGGGCTGCAGGTAGGCAAGTCTGGGGACCCCTGTTCCCAGAATGCCGACATACAAGCCTACGGATATCGCATCTATCCAACCATTCAATAAACACAGAAGATAATAGCAACCAAGCATTCTTTTATTCAAGTAATTCTATAGTATCGCCACCCACATAAGTTGGTATGGTCATATACTTAAATCAAAAAAGCGTTCATTTTTATTTCTCTCATGGTGGGCTACTACTAAGCTAATTTATCAGGAACTTGGTCAATGTCCCCACTAGGGCTTCTTCTGTGTGGACTTGATCTCCTCCAATTCTTCTGTTAGATTTTCCCTGTTGACGCGGAGTTTCTTGTGATGACCCTGTATGTCCTGAAGTTGTTCCTTGAGCTTCTGGATCTCAACGTCCTTGGCATGAGCCATGGTCTTGGTGCTTTTCAGTTCCTAACGCATTCTCGGGATCTCGAGGTTCTCCTCCTCCAGCTTGTCTACCTTAAGTCTCTGGGTCTCGACCTCTTCTCGTAGTGCTTCATTGTCATACATGGCTTCCAGGAGGTCCATCTGAAGATTCTTGACGTATTGTTCTAGATCCTGATTGTACACTAATAGTGGGGAGAACTTCATCTTCTGCGCTTCCGCCAGGGCAATAGTTGCTCCATCGAACTTTTGCCATCCAACCCTTCCAAAGAAGTGTGGGTTTAGTGGAGCATGATGACGATAGCATAAGCGTGCAATAGCATCATGGACGGTAGTGTTGATGCCCATATCACATTCACCATTTATCATTCCAAAGATGATAACTGAAGTCTTGGGGTCTTGACTCCCCATGATCTAGACGTCCTCTTAGTTGCCTTGATCTCAGGTATCAGTAGCTTCAGCAGCCTGACTAGCTCCACAAGTAAGGGGCCTGCAAGAACCTTCTCGTAGTGTTCTCTTTTGTTCAGAACGTAGGTCTCCATCTATAGTTTGAAATAAGAAAGGTTCAGTAAAAGAAATTAGGTGCTACGAGAGTAGTACAAAACAAAGGTCATTCCTATTGGGGTCTTCATATTACTAGGCCATTTCCTAGGGTCACGTCCTACAGTCAACATGTGCTCTAATACCATATCTGTAGCGACCCGACCTCAAACGGTCAAGCCTCTGTGTATTTGTGCCATCCCTGGATCATTATGCTGGCACACACAGTACATCAATGTATATATCAAAGTGCAATCACAGGTATAAATAATGTAAAACTGATATATACCTCATAATTGTCAGCGGAAACAAATAGTCGGGTGTGGAGTCCCATCAACGCCATCGGTAAGTTGAGTGTAGACCGTAACCCTATACCGCACTCTTACTCATCGGAAGAAAGTATCTGGAACATGATACGTTGCAGCCGTGTAGGTCAGTACATTGAATGTACGGGCAAGATCACAACATGAGAAGATAGATGATAAAACTAAACTATTTGCAATACGGCTTTGTGGCTCTGTGTCTGAGTTCTATTTGCGTAAAAGCTGGAGTTTATTTTCCCTACAGCAAAGGAAATCAGGAGTCTTCACTACAGAGTTATCTATAGTGACATGGTTCTGCCAATCGTGTCTCATACCCAAATTATCATAAGTTGCCCACAATTAAGTTATCAGTCCGGTGTTGAGAGTTCCGAGATAGATCCAAGTCCAGGGGCTCAAATTGTTCGTAACCGGGGACACGGCTAATCGATTAGGTTTTAACCCTCTGCAGAGGTTTGTACACTTTACCCGCAAGATTCAATCCCTCTTTTTACGTTCTTGCACTTCAGGGTGTTTGAGAACGAGACGACCAAAACATGGTCTTCCGAAGAGTTCCCCTGACCACTGTCCGGTGCTCATCCAATCCTACCGTAGTTCTACATCTGCTAGCACCATCCCAGCCAGAGTCACAACTAAGGTCAACCAAGCCAGAGCCCATAGTGACTTGTGGTTGCACAGGTAAGCTTCCGGGCATGAAGTATTCTTCCGTCTCTTTGAGTCTGGGTGAAGCTTTCCGAAGATGTCATTGCACTTCTCCATGCATCCCGGCCATCCACTGGTTACTCCAAGGTGCCCATCAACCGTCCTTCACCCAGTAGTGTGTATTGAATTCTTGTCTCAAGTCTCAAAATCTTGAGGTCCTGAAGATGCAGTCCTTGCCGATGCCATCATGAAGTTGTCGTCATTGGCGTAGAGTCCTCGATTCTCACACCACTCCCGGGCACTCATACCAAACCCTTCTACTATAACGTAGAATTAAAATAAATAACGCCCGGGCTCGGTAACAGGATGATAGGTTCCTACCTCATGCATACTACTCAACTACAAGGATTCAATATCACTACTGGAAGGATTGTTGCGAAGATGACGCTAGATGCAATAAAAACATAGGTATGAAAAGCATGGTCAAAGTGAACTTGCCTGGTATTACTTGATGAAGATATAACACTCTCAGAAAACTTTATAGAACTATTCATCACTCTCCGAAGAAAATCTATACAAGTCAAACATAGCATAGACATAAGCAAGCATCCTAGCAAACAATTCTAGCACTCAAAATAACAATCAAAACCACAAAGAAAATCGATAATAAAACTCAAATAAACTTCAAATAAAACTACAAAGAAAAACTACTAAAGATATGTAACACCCACGATGCGGCTATATCTCCCACGTGTCGAAGCACGACTTAGAGGCATAACCGCATGGTGGTTTTGTCGCAAGAAGGGTCATCTTCACACAATCCCATGTAATGAACAAGAATGGGATAAAGAGAGTTGGTTTACAATCGCCACTTCACACAATACATAAATTAAGATCATACATCATTCAAAAATACACTCATAGACCGGCTACGGTCAAGTTCAAAAGAAAAGAAGACAACCCCAAATGCTAGATCCCCGATCGCCCCGACTGGGCTCCACTACTGATCATCTGGAAACGATACATAGTAACGACCAAGGGCCTCATCAAACTCCCACTTCAGCTCAGTTGCACCATCTGCGCTGGTATCCTCGGCACCTGCATCTGTTTTGGTAGAATCTGTGAGCCACGAGGACTCAGCAATCTCACACCCGCGAGATCAAGACTATTTAAGCTCAAAGGTAGGTAAGGGGTAATATGGTGGAGCTGCGGCAAGCACTAAGCATATATGGTGGCTAACATACGCAAGTGAGAGCGAGAAGAGAAGCAACGCATCGGTCGAGAAGCTAGAAGCGATCAAGAAGTGATCCTGAAACTACTTACATCAAGCATAACTCAAACCATGTTCACTTCCCGGACTCCGCCGAGAAGAGACCATCACGGCTACACACGCGGTTGATGCATTTTAATGAAGTCAAGTGTCAAGTTATCTACAACCGGACATTAACAAATTCCCATCTGCCTCATAACCGCGGGCACAGCTTTCAAAAGATTATATACCCTGCAGGGGTGTCCCAACTCAGCCCATCACAAGCTCTCATAGTCAATGAAGGATATACCTTCTCCCGGGAAGACCCGATCAGTCTCGGAATCCCGGTTCGCAAAACATTTCGACAATGGTAAAACAAGACCAGCAAGACCACCCGACTGTGCTAACAAATCCCGATAGGAGCTGCACATATCTCGTTCTCAGGGCACACCGGATGAGACATGCTACGAGTAAAACCAGACTTCGAGTTTCCCCGAGGTGGCCCCGCAGGCGGCTCAGTTCGGACCAACACTCGAAGGAGCACTGGCCCGGGGGGGGGGGGGGTTAAATAAAGATGACCCTTGGGCTCGCGAAAACCCAAGGGAAAAGGGCTTAGGTGGCAAATGGTAAAACCAAGTTTGGGCCTTGCTGGAGGAGTTTTATTCAAAGCGAACTGTTAAGGGGGTCCCATAAATCACCCAACCATGTAAGGAACGCAAAATCAAGGAACATAACACCGGTATGACGGAAACTAGGGCGGCAAGAGTGGAACAAGTCACCAGGCATAAGGCCGAGCCTTCCACCCTTTACCAAGTATATAAGGTGCATTAATTTAAACAGGAGATATTGTGATATCCCAAAATATCCATGTTCCGACCAGGAACAAACTTCATCTTCACCTGCAACTAGCAACGCTATAAGAGGGGCTGAGCAAAAGCGGTGACATAGCCAAACAACGGTTTGCTAGGACAGGATGGTTAGAGGTTTGACATGGCAATAGGGAGGCATGGTAAACAATGGCAGGTAGAGCTAACATAGCGATAGGGCGAGTACCATCAAGCAAAGATAGAAGTGATATCGAAGGTATGGTCATCTTGCCTGCAAGGTTCTCAGAGTAGTCGAAGGCTTGATCCTTGTAAGCGTACTCAATAGGTTCCTCGTAAGCGTTCTCGTCTCCCGGCTCTACCCAAAGCAAGAACACAAGCAAAGGAACCACAATAAATCACGGTGCAATGCACAAGCAACATGATGCAATACATGTCATGCTATGCGAGAGGTGATATGCAATGCATATGCGTGCTTCGGAAGGAAAGATGATGAACAAGGCATCAACTTGGCAAACCAAGTATGTCGCTGGAAAGATGAGATGATTTCGGTTGAAATCGTTATAAAGATCGCCGGATTCGGGTGCACGGTTTGCAAATGACAAGCACGACAAGATATGATGCAAACTGCTTAAAACAACAACATGGCCACTTGGATGCAAAGTATAAATAAGCTATAGCACCCAAACATATGAACAAAATGCATAGCAGTGATGGACAGGAGATGCTCTATGAAACATGAACACTGAGCTCAATCTAAAAACCACTAGAGCATGACTAAAGTAGCATGGCAATAAAGCAAGAGATAACAGTTTCTACAGACTTAGTGGAATTACTAGGCATAGCAGAAACATATTCATCATGGCATCTCTACAGGCTTGATCAACTCACTACCAGGCAAGTCATGGCATGGAACAAGTACTAGCATGAAGTAGGCATGAAAATGAAGCTACTCATGTGCAAAACAAACACCTAGCATATTTGCATGAACAAACACATAAAGGAGAAAACAACAACATAGATTGAGATGACATGATCATGAACTTGCTCAAATGCAGAAACTAATGCCACCACTGGATTGGTGGGATTTTCTACCCCAAAAACATATATAACATGTTAGGGTTGCTGTAGAAAAATCATCACAAATGCACTAAGATAAAACCTGCCCTAAATGGAAATATGACAGAAATGGCATTTTCCATATTTGGAAACGTCCAGAAATGGACTTGCCCGAAATAGATAGATTCTATATGCCAGAAATGGAATATTCACTGGGAACAACAAAAAAATAAATAAAATAACAAACAGGGCTAAGGGAGGATGACAGGTGGGGCCACCCTGTCATACTCACACGCGGTTGCAAAGAAACAGAAAAAGGGGGGAAGGATAATGCACCCGCGGGGGATCGAACCCGGGTCTCCCCGGTGTGGTACTACAACGGAAACCACTGGGCTAGCTAGGCGCTACTGGTAAGGAAATGGGTTCGGCCCCTTTTAGATAGACACCAGATCGAGCTCCTCTGTTGCAAACAGAGAAGACGACGGCGCCAGCGAGGGCAACGGCGGCAACCAGCGGGCACAGGGACTCTGGCGGGCGTGCGGAAAGGGGGTAAGGACGCATGCAGCTACGAGGGGATGCAGGGGCGCTCGAGCTCGGGCAGTTGCTCGACTCGGGGCCATGGCGTCCGCGGCGAGCGGCAGCAGCAGCTACGGCGACACAAGGAAAGGCTGGGTGCGCGCGGGAGCGCGAATGAGCGGCGCGAGCGAGCTGCGGGAGCACGACAGGGGGATCTAGAGCGGGGACAGGCAAGCACTACACAATTTAACAACACTGCACAATTAAATTCAGAGATCGCCGGAGCACTGCGAGCGCGGGAAAGACAAGGATTGGATGCGCCCTACGAGTGCCTAAATGCCATGGGAAGGATGGGAGAGGGAGGTGCATTACCAAGCTCACCCAAGGACACGAAGTGGTCGACGGAGACGAGCTGACGGCGACGAATTGGAGCTCTGAACCTTGGCGCGGTCCTGATCGAGAGGAAGGTGGAAGCAGAGGACGTCGAGGAACTCGTCGTTCGGGGCACCGTAGTCGACGTCGTGGAAGAAGATGACGACGAGGAAGAAGAAGGACACGATCTACGGGGTTGGGGGTGACCGGAGAGCACGCCGGCGACGAGGTGCGCTCTCAGGTGCGCTCGGGACGGAGCGCTTGCGGTGGATCTGGTGGTTCTACTCACCTGGCGGCGGCAACGAGAGGAAGAGGGAAACCCTAGAGGTTGTGTGGACAAGGAGAGGGGTTAAAAGGGAGGCTAGGGCGACGGGTGGAGCACGGCGTCGACGCAGCCATGGCCATGTGCGCGCCCGGCGTGAGCTTGACGAAAAGGTGAGGGGCGGGTGCGCTGTAGCCAGAGGCTGGCTAGTGGGGGCACGGGTGACACGTGGGCGTACGGGCGCCTGGGTAGCGTCGCGGCTGGGTCAGAAACGATGAGGGCGCGAGCGGGCGACCGTGCAAACGGGCTGGCAGGCTGCGCTGGCTGGGTTGGCGGGAAGGAAAAAGCCTCGGCTGGGCTGCGGGAGGCCCGGGGGGGGGGGGCTGCTGCGCTGTGCTCTTCTTTTTCTATTTGTTCAAACAGAAATAGAAATAGAAAAAGCACAGGGTAAAAGGAGAGGAGTTGGAGTATAAAGAAAATATTCTCAAGCTCCTGGAATTATCTACTATTTGAATAAATTGCATTGGGCATTTTTAGAGGTAGAAAAATAAGACAAGTTTGAATTATATTCAAACTTGTGTCATTTTTGAACCTGACCAAAACAACTTCAAATAAGGAGATATTTGTCAGAGAGGTTTAGGACATGGAGCAAGATTTACAGGGAGAAGATGAACATTAATAGAGAGAGGAAAATAGCACTATATGATGCCCATGATGCTCATGGCAACAACATGAATGACAAAATGCAACATGAGATGGCATGAGATGAAAATGCACTATATGATGATGACATATGATGGCTAAAAGGAATATGACAAGAAGCACAAATGCAATATGGTAAGGAGAGCATGACAATGAAAAGAATAAACCACATAACCAAACAAGATGAGGCCAAACATGATAAAACCCACAAGAATTGGATGAAGGTCAAGTTGATATATTGCCAAATTGGGACATCATACATCTAGGGTGTTACAACTCTCCACCACTACAAGAGGATCTCGTCCCGAGATCTAGGACTGAAAGAACTCCGGATATTCGGAATGGAGGTGATCCTCGCGCTCCCAGGTGGCTTCTCGGTCGGAATGGTGTGACCACTTCACTTTCAGGAATTTGATTGACTTGTTGCGAGTCTTGCGCTCGGTTTCTTCGAGAATAGCAACAGTATGCTCATGATAAGAGAGATCTTCTTGGAGGTCGATTTCTTCGAAGTTGATAGTGAGCTCAGGAGTCTTGAAGCACTTGCGAAGCTGTGACACGTGAAACACATCGTGCACGTTCGCGAAGTTGGATGGAAGCTCAAGTTGATAGGCGAGATCGCCTCTTTTTCCAATGATCTTGAAAGGACCCACGTTTCTAGGGGCAAGCTTCCCTTTGATACCGAAGCGACGAGTGCCTTTCATTGGAGAGACGCGGAGGTAGACATGGTCTCCGATTTCAAAAGCCAAGTCACGGTGCTTGCTATCATAGTAACTCTTCTGTCGCGATTGCGCGGCTTTATGATTCTCACGAATGACTTTGCACATTTCTTCGGCTTTTGTGATCAAGTCGTTGCCAAGAAGTTGGCGTTCACCTGTCTCAGACCAGTTGAGAGGAGTACGGCACTTTCTGCCATAGAGAATTTCGAATGGGGCCTTGCCCGAACTCGCTTGGAAGCTATTATTGTAGGAGAACTCGGCATATGGAAGACAATCTTCCCACTTCATACCGAAAGAGATGACACAAGCCCTGAGCATATCTTCAAGGATTTGATTGACTCGCTTGACTTGGCCACTTGTTTGAGGATGGAAAGCTGTGCTGAAACGAATTTTGGTGCCCATGGCCGTCTGAAAGGAGTCCCAGAACTTAGAAGTGAAGATGCTTCCACGATCTGAAGATATCAATTGTGGAATACCGTGCAAGGAGACAATTCTGGAGGTGTATAGCTCTGCCAGCTGAGCTGCTGTGATAGATTCTTTGATAGGAAGAAAATGAGCCACTTTGGTAAGCTTGTCAGTGACAATGAAGATAGCATCATTTCCACGCTTGGACTTAGGAAAACCAGTCATGAAGTCCATCTCGATATGGTCAAACTTCCATTACGGAATAGCAAGAGGTTGGAGGAGACCAGCTGGTCGTTGGTGTTCTGCTTTCACTCTTCTGCAGACATCACATTCATTCACGAATTGAGCAATCTCTCGCTTCATTCGAGTCCACCAATATGACTGCTTGAGGTCATGGTACATCTTTGTACTTCCAGGATGAATGGATAGGAGGGAATTGTGTGCCTCATTCATGATGACTTTTCTCAAATCACCTTTTGGAACCACAATTCGATCCTCGAAGAAAAGAGTATCTTTGTCATCCAAGCGATAGCACTTGTATTTGGGAATGCCCTTGTCAATACCACGTTTCACCTTCTTCACCATGGTATCCAGGAGTTGTGCCTCACGAATTTGATCTTCCAAAGTAGGAGAGACTATGAGGTTGGCAAGAAAGCCTTGAGGAACAACTTGTTGATTCAGCTTGCGGAAGGCTTCACAATGATCCGGTTGAAACGGCTTGAGAATTAGACTGTTGCAATAAGCCTTTCTGCTCAGAGCATCTACAATCACATTCGCCTTGCCAGGAGTATATTCGATACTCGGATTGTACTCTTGAATCATTTCGACCCATCGAGTTTTCCTGAGGTTAAGGTTGGGTTGAGTGAAGATATACTTGAGACTCTTGTGATCGGTGAAAATGTCCACTTGCCTTCCCAATAAGAGATGTCTCCATGTTATCAATGCATGGACAACTGCCGCCAACTCAAGATCGTGAGTGGGGTAGTTCTTTTCGTTGGGCTTCAACTAACGAGAGGTATAGGCCACAACTTTTTTCTCTTGCATCAACACAACACCGAGACCTTGAAGGGAAGCATCACAGAATACTTCGAATGGCTTGGATTCATCAGGAGGAGTCAAAACAGGATCTGTGACTAGCTTCTCTTTGAGGGTGTTGAAAGCAACGTTGCACTCAGGCATCCAGACATACTTGACATGCTTCTGGAGGAGGTTGGAAAGAGGCTTTGCAATCTTAGAGAAATTCTCAACGAATCTTCGGCAATATCTTGCAAGACCAAGGAAACTGCGGAGCTGCTTGACATTCTGAGGAGGTTCCCAATTCAGAACTGCAGAAACCTTCGCGGGATTAACAGCAATGCCCTTGGCAGAGATGATATGACCAAGGTAAAGAACTTCATCAAGCCAGAATTCACATTTGGAAAACTTCGCATAGAATTGATGCTCTCTGAGCTTGTCGAGCACCAATCGCAAATGTTTGGCATGATCCTGCTTATTCTTGGAGAAGACCAAAATATCATCGAGATACACCAGAACAAATTCATTGGTGTAGGGGTTGAAGATAAAGTTCATCATGCGAGAGAACGTTGGAGGAGCATTGACAAGGCCGAAAGACATGACAGTATATTCATAAGAACCATAGCTTGTTCTGAATGCTGTCTTGGGAATATCTTGTTCACGAATGCGAATCTGATGATAACCCATACGAAGGTCAAGCTTGGAGAAAACTTTAGCACATTTGAGTTGCTCGAAAAGCTCATTGATGTTGGGAAGTGGGTACTTGTTCTTGATTGTCTTCTTGTTCAATGGACGGTAATCGACACAAAGTCGGTCCGTGCCATCCTTCTTCTGGACAAAAAGAACTCCACAACCCCATGGGGATGAACTCGGTCTGATCAAACCCAGACACTCTTGTTCATCGAGCTGTTTCTTCAATTCCTTCATCTCCTTGGGTCCAAGCTTGTATGGACGCTTGCAAACGGGTTCTGTTCCAGGCTCAAGATCAATAACGAACTCGACTGGCCGATGAGGAGGCATACCCGGAAGCTCTTCTGGAAAGACATCTTGGTACTCACAAACGACTGGAATTTGAGAAATAGCATCCAACTCGCCCTTCTCATTGAGAGAAAACAACCAAATGGTTTCATCACGAGCGGAATAGATGATAACATCCTCAGAAGGGTGTGTCAATTGAATTTGCGTGGCAGCACAATCAAGCTGAGCCTTGTGCTTAGGAAGCCAGTCCATCCTAAGAATTAGATCAATATCAGAGTCACCAAGAACCACTGGAGAAGACATAAATTTATAGTCGCCCATCTTGATACCGACATTTGGAACCAATAAGGTAGATCTCAAACGCTTAGCTGGAGAAATAACTTGCATAGCTCTAGGTAATTCCTCTGTGTCAAAATTGTGCTTCGATGCAAAAGGATATGACATGAAAGAATGCGATGCACCAGTATCAAATAAGACTTTTGCAGGAATATCATTAACAGGAAGATTACCCATTATCACGTCAGAAGAACCCTCTGCCTGAGCTGCATTCAACATGTTCACCTTTGCAGACTTTGGATTATGCTTGACCACTGCATTGCTTGAAGATCTCACAGGAGGAGGAGGAGGAAGGCGCCTTTGATTGAAGCATTTGTTCGCGTAGTGACCTTTCTACTGGCACTTGTTGCAAGTCACTTCTGAGAGCGGACGATGATAAGGAGCATTCGACTTTGAAGCTTGAGGCTGAGACTTGTTCTGATAGCTTGGGTTGGGTGGGTGGGAAGATCCACGACCACCTGAGTTCTTCTGCTGGTAAGGCTGACGAAACGGAGGAGGAGGAAGATAGAACTTCTGCTGCTTAGCTGCCACTTGTGAGGAAGAGGAAGATTGCACTGCATCCCTGATTCTCTTCTTAGAAGCCTCACACTTGAGCTGAGCACCTTCTTGCTTGAGTGCCATATTGTAGAATTGATCAAACTGAGTAGGCTCAACAAGAACAAGAGCTAACTGCAGATCCTCTCTAAGGCCACCTCTGAATTGATAGATCATACTTTTCTCATCTGGAACATCTTGCTTAGCGAAGCGAGCAAGTTTCTGAAACTGCTTGTTGTATTCATACACTGACATGTTGCCTTGCTTGAGATTGCGGAACTCCTCACACTTGCTCTCAACAACACTGGTAGGAATATGGTGAGCTTTAAAGTCCCGACAGAAATCAGTCCAAGTAATCACTCGACCACCTCTGGAATCCTTGTATTGCTGGAACCAATCAGCTGCCTAATCCTTGAGCTGAAAAGAAGCGAACTTGACATAGTCCTCAGGCCTGACATTGCTGCATTCAAAATGCTTGTTGATATCCACGAGCCAATCATCGGCGTCTGTGGCCTCGACATAGTAGCTGAAAGACTTCGGCTGATTTGCCAGGAACTGG
This sequence comes from Triticum dicoccoides, assembly GCF_002162155.2. Taxonomy (NCBI): domain Eukaryota; kingdom Viridiplantae; phylum Streptophyta; class Magnoliopsida; order Poales; family Poaceae; genus Triticum; species Triticum dicoccoides. The sequence continues at coordinate 261,351,689 of NC_041389.1, forward strand.
TTGAGGGTAGGAAATAGAGGCTGATGATTGAACTGCCCTTGACCTTGATTCCCTTGGTTGCCTTGGCCTTGGTTGCGCTCTTGCATGAGCTGAATCATCATCTGAGCATGGGCGTTTGAGGCTGCCATCAAAGCTTGCCATGCCTCCGGAGGCGAAGGTGGAGGTGGAGGGTTCGCCTGACTCCCATCATTGCGTTCCGGATTCTGACGCGTTGGCGGAGCCATCCTGAAGAGGGTGACATCCGTTAGCATCTTGATAGACAGATAGACAAGTTGAATCAACGGATAGAAATTGCAACATATAGTCTTCACAATAAACATTCGAACAAGGATGAACGAATGAATTCCAAAGAAAACATCACACGTCCATTAAGGTGAGAAGCCACTTGAATAGAGATTGATGAATGAAATAAACAAGGTACAACTAGAACAAATAAGTGGTAAGGATTACCCAATCACAAACCAAATATCCGCGGGAAGAAATGCTAGAGCTACTTGAAACCCACCTATAAACTCCCGAAACTTTCTGGTTATGCAATCAGGTGTTGGGGATACAGGGGAAGCAATATATCTCACCCAAACTAACAATCCCTACATCCAGCTGTATCCATCCGTCAACACATAACCAATAAACCTTCGGAAATCGTGTACCTCAACCTTCGAAAAGCATCCGTTATACGAGTTATGGCAATACTCCCGAACTCCTGCCCCAGTACTGGGTGGCGTCAAGGTTATCTCACCAACAACTGCATAAAAGAGATTTTCGATGTCGGCAAAACTTAGGTATTCCAGAACTGCAACGATAAAATTGTGACGACAACACCTCAGAGCTCGACTCCCCGGGTCAAAGCCACAAAAATAGATAGGAGGCACCAAGAACAATGTTCTCGTCACAAAACCATCGGAACGATTCCAAGATACCCACGTGATCCTAAATTTTTTTAGTGAAATTTGAGAAGAGGAAAGTCAAAACATCTACGTCAGGAGACCTCACCAGAGCGACGAAGGGACTGAGGAGTAAAAAGAATCCTACTCTCCAATATATATAATCCTAAGACTCAAAACATTTTTGTTCTAGACTCAACATCGCTAGCAAACAATCAAGCAGGGGGCTCCTAAGTCGGACTTGGCTCTGATTACCAACTTTTAACACCCACGATGCGGCTATATCTCCCACGTGTCGAAGCACGACTTAGAGGCATAACCACATGGTGGTTTTGTCGCAAGAAGGGTCATCTTCACACAATCCCATGTAATGAACAAGAATGGGATAAAGAGAGTTGGCTTACAATCGCCACTTCACACAATACATAAATTAAGATCATACATCATTCAAAAATACACTCATAGACCGGCTACGGTCAAGTTCAAAAGAAAAGAAGACAACCCCAATTGCTAGATCCCCGATCACCCCGACTGGTCTCCACTACTGATCATCTGGAAACGATACATAGTAACGACCAAGGGCCTCATCAAACTCCCACTTCAGCTCAGTTGCACCGTCTGCGCTGGTATCCTCGGCACCTGCATCTGTTTTGGTAGAATCTGTGAGCCACGGGGACTCAGCAATCTCACACCCGCGAGATCAAGACTATTTAAGCTCAAAGGTAGGTAAGGGGTAATATGGTGGAGCTGCGGCAAGCACTAAGCATATGTGGTGGCTAACATACGCAAGTGAGAGTGAGAAGAGAAGCAACGCATCGGTCGAGAAGCTAGAAGCGATCAAGAAGTGATCCTGAAACTACTTACGTCAAGCATAACTCAAATCGTGTTCACTTCCGGGACTCCGCCGAGAAGAGACCATCACGGCTACACACGCGGTTGATGCATTTTAATGAAGTCAAGTGTCAAGTTATCTACAACCGGACATTAACAAATTCCCATCTGCCTCATAACCGCGGGCACGGCTTTCGAAAGATTATATACCCTGCAGGGGTGTCCCAACTCAGCCCATCACAAGCTCTCATGGTCAACGAAGGATATACCTTCTCCCGGGAAGACCCGATCAGTCTCGGAATCCCGGTTCGCAAAACATTTCGACAATGGTAAAACAAGACCAGCAAGACCACCCGACTGTGCCGACAAATCCTGATAGGAGCTGCACATATCTCGTTCTCAGGGCACACCGGATGAGACAGGCTACGAGTAAAACCAGACTTCGAGTTTCCCCGAGGTGGCTCCGCAGGCAGCTCAGTTCGGACCAACACTCGAAGGAGCAC
>NC_041389.1:261353919-261400860 GCF_002162155.2 Triticum dicoccoides
GAAAACCCAAGGGAAAAGGGCTTAGGTGGCAAATGGTAAAACCAAGTTTGGGCCTTGCTGGAGGAGTTTTATTCAAAGCGAACTGTTAAGGGGGTCCCATAAATCACCCAACCGTGTAAGGAACGCAAAATCAAGGAACATAACACCGGTATGACGGAAACTAGGGCGGCAAGAGTGGAACAAGTCACCAGGCATAAGGCCGAGCCTTCCACCCTTTACCAAGTATATAAGGTGCATTAATTTAAACAGGAGATATTGTGATATCCCAAAATATCCATGTTCCGACCAGGAACAAACTTCATCTTCACCTGCAACTAGCAACGCTATAAGAGGGGCTGAGCAAAAGCGGTGACATAGCCAAACAACGGTTTGCTAGGACAGGATGGTTAGAGGTTTGACATGGCAATAGGGAGGCATGGTAAACAATGGCAGGTAGAGCTAACATAGCGATAGAGCGAGTACTAGCAGGCAAAGATAGAAGTGATATCGAAGGTATGGTCATCTTGACTGCAAGGTTCTCAGAGTAGTCGAAGGCTTGATCCTCGTAAGCGTACTCAACAGGTTCCTCGTAAGTGTTCTCGTCTCCCGGCTCTACCCAAAGCAAGAACACAAGCAAAGGAACCACAATAAATCACGGTGCAATGCACAAGCAACATGATGCAATACATGTCATGCTATGTGAGAGGTGATATGCAATGCATATGCGTGCTTCGGAAGGAAAGATGATGAACAAGGCATAAACTTGGCAAACCAAGTATGCCGCTGGAAAGATGAGATAATTTCGGTTGAAATCGATATAAAGATCACCGGATTCGGGTGCACGGTTTGCAAATGACAAGCACGACAAGATATGATGCAAACTGCTTAAAACAGCAACATGGCCACTTGGATGCAAAGTATAAATAAGCTATAGCACCCAAACATATGAACAAAATGCATAGCAGTGATGTACATGAGATGCTCTATGAAACATGAACACTGAGCTCAATCTAAAAACCACTAGAGCATGACTAAAGTAGCATGGCAATAAAGCAAGAGATAACAGTTTCTACACACTTAGTGGAATTACTAGACATAGCAGAAACAGATTCATCATGGCATCTCTACAGGCTTGATCAACTCACTACCAGGCAAGTCATGACATGGAACAAGTACTAGCATGAAGTAGGCATGAAAATGAAGCTACTCATGTGCAAAACAAACACCTAGCATATTTGCATGAACAAACACATAAAAGACAAAACAACAACATAGATTGAGATGACATGATCATGAACTTGCTCAAATGTAGAAACTAATGCCACCACTGGATTGGTGGGATTTTTCTACTCCAAAAACATATATAACATGTTAGGGTTGCTGTAGAAAAATCATCACAAATGCACTAAGATAAAACCTGCCCTAAATGGAAATATGACAGAAATGGCATTTTCCATATTTGGAAATGTCCAGAAATGGACTTGCCCGAAATAGATAGATTCTATATGCCAGAAATGGAATATTCGCTGGGAACAACAAAAAAAATAAAAAAAATAAAATAACAAACAGGGCTAAGGGAGGATGACAGGTGGGGCCACCCTGTCATACTCACACGCGGTTGCAAAGAAACAGAAAAAGGGGGGAAGGATAATGCACCCGCGGGGGATCGAACCCGGGTCTCCCCGGTGTGGTACTGCAACGGCAACCACTGGGCTAGCTATGCGCTACTGGTAAGGAAAGGGGTTCGGCCCCTTTTAGATAGACACCAGATCGAGCTCCTCTATTGCAAACAAAGAAGACGACGACGCCGGCGAGGGCAACAGCGGCAACCAGCGGGCACAGGGACTCCGGCGGGCGTGCGGAAAGGGGGCAAGGACGCATGCAGCTACGAGGGGATGCAGGGGCGCTCGAGCTCGGGCAGTTGCTCGACTCGGGGCCATGGCGTCCGCGGCGAGCGGCAGCAGCAGCTACGGCGACACAAGGAAAGGCTGAGTGCGTGCGGGAGCACGAACGAGCGGCGCGAGCGAGATGCGGGAGCACGACAGGGGGGATCCAGAGCGGGGACACGCAAGCACTACACGGTTGAACAGCACTGCACAATTAAATTCAGAGATCGCCGGAGCACTGCGAGCGCGGGAAAGACATGGATCGGATGCGCCTTACGAGTGCCTAAATGCCATGGGAAGGATGGGAGAGGGAGGTGCATGACCAAGCTCACCCAAGGACACGAAGTGGTCGACGGAGACGAGCTGACGTCGACGAATTGGAGCTCTGAACCTTGGTGCGATCCTGACCGAGAGGAAGGTGGAAGCAGAGGACATCGAGGAACTCGTCGTCCGGGGCACCGTAGTCGACGTTGCGGAAGAAGACGACGATGAGGAAGAAGAAGGACACGATCTACGGGGTTGGGGGTGACCAGAGAGCACGCCGGCGACGAGGTGCGCTCTCGGGTCCGCTCGGGACGGAGTGGTTTTGGTGGATCTGGTGGTTCTACTCACCTGGCGGCGGCGACGAGAGGAAGAGGGAAACCCTAGAGGTTGTGTGGACAAGGAGAGGGGTTAAAAGGGAGGCTAGGGCGACGGGTGGAGCACGGCGTCGACGCGGCCGTGGCCATGTGCGCGCCCGGCGTGCGAAAAGGTGAGGGGCGGGTGCGCTGTAGCCAGAGGCTGGCTAGTGGGGGCACGGGTGACACGTGGGCGTACGGGCGCCTAGGTAGCGTCGCGGCTGGGTGAGAAACGACGAGGGCGCGAGTGGGCGAGCGCGCAAACGGGCTGGCAGGCTGCGCTGGCTGGGTTGGCGGGCAGGAAAAAGCCTCGGCTCGGCTGCGGGAGGCCCAGGGGGGCTGCTGCGTTGTGCTCTTCTTTTTCTATTTGTTCAAACAGAAATAGAAACAGAAAAAGCACAGGGTAAAAGGAGAGGAGTTGGAGTATAAAGAAAATATTCTCAAGCTCCTGGAATTATCTACTATTTGGATAAATTGCATTGGGCTTTTTTAGAGGTAGAAAAATAAGACAAGTTTGAATTATATTCAAACTTGTGTCATTTTTGAACCTGACCAAAACAACTTCAAATAAGGAGATATTTGTCAAAGAGGTTTAGGACATGGAGCAAGATTTACAGGGAGAAGATGAACATTAATAGAGAGAGGAAAATAGCACTTGGCAAAAGAAGGGAGGAAAAGGGAAGGAAGGAGAAGTGATGGTGCAATGGTTTGAAAGGGGGACAAAGGTCATGCCCATGATGCTCATGGCAACAACATGAATGACAAAATGCAACATGAGATGGCATGAGATGAAAATGCACTATATGATGATGACATATGATGGCTAAAAGGAATATGACAAGAAGCACAAATGCAATATGGTAAGGAGAGCATGACAATGAAAAGAATAAACCACATAACCAAACAAGATGAGGCCAAACATGATAAAACCCACAAGAATTGGATGTAGGTCAAGTTGATATATTGCCAAATTGGGACATGTTACATCTGGGGTGTTACAAGATAGTCTATGACTTTGCTACCAACATCTAATATAGTTTTGCCCTAAGTAAAAACTTAACAGCAATTAAAACACTAAACTAATAAGTTAACAGAAAATAGAATTGTAAAACAACTAATTTAACAGAAAGTATTTTTCATAAACTTTTAATAGCAAAAGGAAACAAACAAAAAGCTTTTATAAAACTCTAACTATGACCTATACAAGTTTTCATACAAAACTAACAAAAATAAAAATTTAAAATAAGAATAAAATTTCTTTTGTTGACAAATAGAAACAAAACTAAATTTGTCAAAAGTGACAAAAAGAAATAATTTAAAAACAATTAAAACTATAAAGAAAAGGCTAAAACAAAACTAGAACTAAAACAATACTATTTTGCTAAAAACCTAATTTAAAATAAACAAAAACAAATAACTATATGCTACTGGATAGACAAAACCATAATAAAACAGTAGCAAAAAAAATCAATCAAAAATACTTTGTAAAACTCAAAATATGACAAAATTATTGATTTGAAAAAAGTTCATCAAATTAAAATTTAAACTACTCAAATTTGAAACTAAGTACACAAACAGAAAACTCAACAAATTTGTGACACAATGCAAAAACAAACACTCAAATTGGATCTAAACACAAAAAGTTATTGAAGTTCTAAAAACAGAACTATTCTATTATTGAAACAGAAACGAAATAAAATAAAATAAAACTAAACGGGCAGGTGCTATGTGGCCTACTGCTATTGGGCTAAGAGATGGGCGTTCGGTAACTAAACCGCGCGCGGCCGATACTTAACAAAACCACACGTGCTAGTAAAACAAAAACCGACCAGCTAAACATATTAGATCTAAACTAAACTGATCTAGTAAAAAAACTAACTGTTCAATCTAATCTAATCACGACTTTATAAACTAGATCAGACGGACGAGGAGGGAGAGAGAGCTCACCGCGGTGGTGGTCGAGGGCGAGGACGTCGGGCGACGATGGTGGCGGTGCTCCGGTGATCTTCGGCGTCGGTGGGGTGGCCAGGGAGATGAAGCAGACGATGGCGCATCCAACGGTGGTCGTGGTGTCGGTGGAGGTGGTCGGAGACGGTCAGCGACAAGCTCGAGGCGGCGGTGGCATTCGGGCGTCGGTGATGACGGCGTTCCCGTGGCGCAGGAGCTCAGACAGTGGCGGAGCCAGCTATCTGGCAAGGCCTGGCAGCTGCCACACCTAAATTTGAACCAAATGTACTAATACGCCTATGTGCTAGACATGGACCTGGTACTACAAGTACGTAGCTGGTGGGGATGATGTAAAACTCTGCCGAACAGAGTACGAGTACATGCATGATAATAGAATATGGTATTTAAATTTGGATTTCAGTTGTATTTGCAAAATACAAAGTATTTATATATCTAATATTCTAGACAGTTTTTGGTCAGTTGCATTTTACATGCTTTTCTCGTTCATAAGCTCCGCCACACCTGAAAATTATTTCTGCATTCGCCACTGAGCTCAGACGAGTGTGTTGGGTGGTGCAGGCGAGCGAGGGGGCGGGGGGTTGGTGGTGGGTTCGGACGGTGACGAGGTGGTCGGGGTCGAGCGCTGCAGCAGCAATGGCAGGCGGTGGAGCCCGGGCTCCGGCAAGCAATGGCGGCGAGCGGAGAGGGGTTCGGGGGTCGGTAAGGGGCGGAATGGGGTAAGGGGAGGGGTATATATAGGGGGAAATACTTGGAGGAGGGGGAAGATCGGGGATACGCGATCCCGAGAAGATCGGGATTCTGGCGGCGCGACGGCGGTGGTTCTGGTGTGGGGAGGTAGAAGATTGCGGGAGGGGCGATCGGGCAGTGGGGCCTAGCGGTTAGCGGCACTAGGGTGAGCGAGAGAGGAGCGGGCGGCCGAGCCCTAGCGCTTTGGCGCTCGCGCAGCTGTGGCCCGGTGCGTTGAGGGAAGAGAGAGAGAGGAGCAGTGCTGGGCTTCGGCCTAGTACTGTTCGAAGGATTTTTTTTAAACAACAAAAAAATCGAAAGAAACAACAATTAAACTATATATATATATATATAGGCATATAATATATCAAAATTTATAAAAACATTTCCTACAACATGAACTTTTTTCGAGGTTCAAATAAAATCCACAAAAATTGACAAAGGCCAAACAATGTTGTTGTTGCAATAAAACCCTATAAAAGCATTTTTTTAAATACCAAAATGATTTCAAATTTATTTCTCTCCACTTTTCTACTGTAGGGAATCATTTTACCCTATTTTCCATGTATTATACTTTTGGAGAAAAATAATTTGAATAAAAGCCAAATAACTCCAAATTGAAAGTGGTTTTCAAAAAATACTTCAAAGGAACTTTCAGTTTGCTTCTTTTAAACTTCCAACTCATATTTCATATAATTTGAAGACGTCATATAATCTTCTCTCTAGGGTTTTGTGATGAAATGAATCTGAATTCATTGAGATCAAAATGCTAAGTGAAAGTCTGGGAAAGTCATTTCATTCCCTCTCATTCAACTTTCAAAAATTTTCAAATCTCACTCAATTTCACACAATCAATCACTCAACAATCACAAAAACAATCAAAGTTATTTATTTAATATAACATTCCAAAATTTAGAATTTTGGGATGTTACAAGTTCATCTCTTGTTTCCGATCTTTCTCTCAAAACCTCAAATTGGTACCTGTGGGTTGCTAGTAGTGTTGATTACTCCTTGTAGTTGATACTAGTTGGTTTATTCGATGGAATATCATATGTTAAGATCCTCAATGATAATTAATACTCCTCTGATTATGAACATGAATATGCTTTTGAGTAGTTATGTTTGTTCCTGGGGACATGGGAGAAGTCTTGTTATAAGTAATCATGTGAATTTGGTATTCGTTCGATATTTTGATGAGATGTATGTTGTCTTTCCTCTAGTGGTGTTATGTGAACGTCAACTACATGACACTTCACCATTATTTGGGCCTAGGGGAATGCACTGGGAAGTAATAATTAGATGATGGGTTGCTAGAGTGACAGAAGCTTAAACCCTAGTTTATGCATTGCTTCGTAAGGGGCTGATTTGGATCCATATGTTTCATGCTATGGTTAGATTTATCTTAATTATTCTTTCATAGTTTAGGATGCTTGCGAGAGGGGTTAATCATAAGTGGGAGGCTTATTCAAGGAAGGGCAGCACCCAAGCACCGGTCCACCCACATATCAAATTATCAAAGTAACAAACGTGAATCATATGAGCATGATGAAAACTAGCTTGATAGTAATTCCCATGTGTCCTCGAGAGCTCTTTGCAATATATAAGAGTTCATTCAGGCTTGTCCTTTGCTACAAAAAGGATTGGTCCACCTTGCTGCACCTTAGTTACTTTTGTTACTTGTTACCCATTACGAATTATCTTATCACACAACTATCTGCTACCGATAATTTCAGTGCTTGTAGAGAACACCTTGCTGAAAACCGCTTTCCATTTCCTTCTACTCCTTGTTGGGTTCGACACTCTTACTTATCAAAAGGACTACGATAAATCACCTATACTTGTGGGTTATCACATCCCCTCTTTCTTCTAACAATCATCAGTAAATTTACTTGGAGCTATATTTTTATTCGTCACATGATTTGTGCAAATTCTTGGAGCGTCTTTTGTTTTTCTTTTTCATTTTTCTTTTATGCACAATGCTGGTGTGAGATAGTCCTTGGTTGGTTTATAGAATGCTTCATGCACTTCACTTATATCTTTTGAAGTTTGGATTGTCTGTTTCTCTACACATAGAAAACCGCCATTTGTAGAATGCTCTTTTGCTTCACTTATATTTGTTAGAGCGTGGGCTTATCTTCTGCAGAAAGAATTAAACTCTCATTCTTCACTTATATCTATTTAGAGAGTTAACAAGAATTGGTCATTCACATGGTTAGTCATAAATCCTACATAAAACTTGTAGATCACTGAATATGATATATTTGATTCCTTGCAATAGTTTTGCAATGTAAAGATGGTGATATTAGAGTCATGCTAGTGAGTAATTGTGGATTGGTAGAAATACTTGTGTTAAGGTTTGTGATTCCTGTTGCATGCACGTATGGTGAACCGTTATGTAATGAAGTCGGAGCATGATTTATTTTCATGATTGTCATCCTTTGTGTGGAGGTCGGGAGCGCACGATGGTTAACTCCTACCAACCTCTCCCCTAGGAGCATGCATGTAGTACTTCATTTCGATGGCTAATAAATTTTTGCAATAAATATGTGAGTTATTTATGACTAATGTTGAGTCCATGGATTATACACACTCTCACCCTTCCACCATTGCTATCCTCTCTAGTACCGTGCAACTTTCGCCGGTGCATTAAACACACCATATTCCCTTCGTCAAAACAGCCACCATACCTACATATTATGACATTTCCATAGCCATTCCGAGATATATTGCCATGCAACTTCCACCGTTCCGTTTATTATAACATGCACAATCATTGTCATATTGCTTTGCATGATCATAAGATAGCTAGCATGATGTTTTCATGGCTTGTCCAGTTTTTTATGTCATGGCTACGCTAGATCATTGCACATCCAGGTACACTTCTTGAGGCATTCATATAGAGTCATATTTTGTTCTAGTATCGAGTTGTAATTCTTGAGTTGTAAGTAAATAAAAGTGTGATGATCATCATTATTAGAGCATTGTCCCATGTGAGCAAAAGATGCCAAAGAATCCCAAATAAAAAAAGAGGCCAAAGAATCCCATACAAAAAAAATGAAAAATTGAAAAAATGAAAAAAATGGGAGAAAAAGAGAGAAGGGACAATGTTACTATCCCTTTTCCACGCTTGTGCTTTGAAATAGCACCATGTTCTTCATGATAGAGAGTCTCCTATTTTGTCACTTTCATATACTACTGGGAATTTTTCATTATAGAACTTGGCTTGTATATTCCAATGATGGGCTTCCTCAAATTACCTTCGTTCTTCATGAGCAAGCAAGTTGGATGTGATGGCTCGTGTCCGCGTCAATATTTTCCCCGAAGAGGAAGGGATGATGCAGCACATCTATGGTATGTATTTCCCTCAGTGATGAGAACAAGGTTATTGAACCAGTAGGAGAATCATGCAACACTATGTAAATGGTACCTACACACAAAGAACAAATACTTGCAACCCAACGCATAAGAGGGGTTGTCAATCCCTCCCGGGTAAAAGATAGATAAAATTGTAGTAGATTGGATAAATAGATCTCGCGGGAAAGCGAGATAAAATAAATAACAAAAAATGCAGCAAGGTATTTTTGGGTTTTTGGATTAATAGATCTGAAAATAAAAGAGGCAAATAATAGATCGGAAAGCAAATATGATAAAGAAGAGACCCGGGGGCCGTAGATTTCACAAGTGGCTTCTCTTGAGAAAAATTGCATACGGCGGGTAAACAAATTACTATTGGGGAATTGATAGAACTTCAAATAGTTATGACGATATCCGGGCAATGATCATTATATAGGCATCCCGTCCAAGATTAGTAGACCAACTCCTGCCTGCATCTACTACTATTACTCCACACATCGACCGCTATCCAGCATGCAGCTAGTGAATTTAGTTTGTGGAAAAACGGAGTAATGCAATAACAATGATGACATGATGTAGACAAGATCTATTCATGTAGGAATAGACCCCATCTTGTTATCCTTAATAACAATGATCAATACGTGTCTTGTTGCCCCTTCTGTCACTGGGAAAGAACACCGCGTGACCGAACCCATCACAAAGCACCTCTTCCCATGGCAAGAAAAATTGATCTAGTTGGCCTAACTAAACAAAAGATTCGAAGAAGAAATACGAGGCTATAAGTAATCATGCATAAGGGATCAAAACTCAAATAACTTTCATGGATAAAATAGATCTGATCATAAACTCAAAGTTCATCGGATCCGAACAAACACATCGCAAACAGAGTTACATCTAATAGATCTCCAAGAGACCATTGTATTGAGAATCAAAAGAGAGAGAGAGAGAGAGAGAGAGAGAGAGAGAGGAAGCCATCTAGATATTGTCTACGGACCCGTACGTCTACAATTAACTACTCGCGCATCATCGGAGAGGCACCAATGAGGATGATGAACCCCTCCGTGGTGGTGTCTAGATTGGATCTCGTGGTTCTGGAACTTACCGTGGCTGGAATTGTGTTTCGTCGACTCCCCTAGGGTTTTTGGATTTTTAGGGGTATTTATAGAGCAAAGAGGCAGTGCGGGAGGCCACCGAGGTGGGTACAACCCACCAGGGCGCGCCTGGGCTCCTAGGCATGCCCAGGTGGGTTGTGCCCCCCTTGGGGCACCCCTCTGGTAGTCTTTGGCCCAACTTGTTCCTTCTGGTCCAGAAAAAATCTCCAAAAGTTTTGCTGCATTTGGACTCCGTTTGGTATTGATTTTCTACGAAGTAAAAACAAGCAAAAAACAACAACTGGCACTTCACACTCTGTCAATAGGTTATTCCCAAAAAAATATAAAGTATAAAATTATCGTAAAACATCCAAGAATGATAATATAACAGCATGGAACAATCAAAAATTATAGATACGTTGGAGACGTATCAGCATCCCCAAGCTTAATTTCTACTCGTCCTCGAGTAGGTAAATGATAAAACAGAATTTTTTATGTGGAATGTTGCCTAACATGTTCATCACATATTCTTTTCTTTCGTAGCATGGACATTTGGACTTTTATATGATTCAAAGCAATAGTCTGGTTTTGACATGAATATTTCAATACTCAAGCATATCAACAAGCAACCATGTCTTTCAAAATATCAACACTAAAGCAAGTTATCCCTAGCCCATGATGCTCAATCATTGATCCATTCAAGAAACACACTTGTATATGAGCTACACCCAATGCTCAAGTACGATCATAGTGCCCCTTAGTTGGTGCTTTATAAGAGAAGACGGAGACTCGGTTTTTTGTATAAAGTAATTTGAAAGGCCCTTCGCAGAGGGAAGTAGGGATTTGTAGAGGTGCCAGAGCTCAAAGCGAAAAAGATTAAGATAAAACATTTTGGGTGGCATACTTTTCCTGTCAACGAGAACGATTGAGTACTTCCCAATACTTTCCATGCTAGATATATCATAGGTGGTTCCCAAACAAAAATAAAAGTTTATTTCTTTTTCCACCATACTTTCACATTCCACGGCTAACCGTATCCACGGGTGCCGTCCATACCATCACTTTCCAAGGAATTTATTATTTGACAACATAAATTAAATTCATTTTCCATTTCAGGACTAGGCATCCCTAGTACCTTTGTCGTACTCTCGTGCAATGACAAGTGTATAAACACTCATCTTGAGAATAATACATCTAGCATGCCAAAATATCAGCCACCCTGTCGGTGTACAAAAGTAGGGGCCTACCTTTTGACCCCTTTACTTATGCACGGGCAGTCAGAGCCACCTGCCACGACCACACATGAGCAAGGAAAGAGAGGGAAGCCGCAGAAGAGCCAAGGCCACAGGGACAAGCAAAGCAAAATAACAAAGGACCAAGACCACAAAGGTTGCACGGGCAATGCAGGTTGCCCCGGCAAGGACCGTTGCCGAGGGCAGCCCCAGCAGCCTCGGCAAGGTCCTTGCCGGGGCAGCTCATCCACACCCGCTGAGAGAGCCACCTTCGAGCCCACCGACGCTGAGCAGTCGCGTTGGGACAGGGTTCGGGAGGCACCTCCGTGGTGGCATGCAGATCTTTGTGAAGACATAGAGCAATCAAGATCAAATGGGGATAGGAAGGCAACCGTCCCCACCGAAGAAACCCACAGGACCCCCCGTCAAGATCCTTGCCGGGGAAGCCGGCGTGCTGCGGCAAGACCCTTGCCGGGCCACCCGGCAAGACCATCACCAAGCGTCCCGGCAAGGCCACAGCCAGGCCCGCACCAGCCAAGTTCCTACCACCGTTCATACGCAGCCACCGACCCAACCAGCTGGGCAGGCACCTGTGTGGCAGCATGCAGACCTTTGTGGAGGCTCCACCACCGCGCCACCTCAGCTGCCTGCCTGCCTACATGGCGCTGCATGCGTTGCTAGCCGGGGCGTGTGCCGAAGCCAGGAGGGGCGGCGATAGACGGGACGGGCCTCACCCCCGTCCCCCAGTAAAGTGACGGACACCTAAGCCCCACATTTAATGCATCTTGTCTTGTAATACTAGCGATAACCTCGCAACACTATAGCACTTTCCACCTCCTGTGTGCCACTGTAGTAGCCCCTTTCACCTATAAAAGGAGGCCCATGGCTTACTGAGAGGGGATTCGGCTCTTTTGAACCTCGCAGCACCCAGAGCTAGTTCGTGAGCTCAAGAACACTAATACAACCACCAAAGCAGGATCATAGGGTTTTACGCATCTTTGCGGACCAAACCTGGGTAAATCCCCTGTGTGCCATCCCCTAGTCCCGCTCTTCTCACGATTCTGCGCCCCGCAACCGCATAAGGGATTCCAGTGATCCCATAGGTGTCGTTTCCCGCCGACATCTTTGGCGCGCCAGGTAGGGGGCAGCGCTATTGTGAGAATATGGTCTAGCAGTTGGCCTAGCTATCCTTCATCGCCATGTCTCCTAAGAAGAAGAGGACCACGGCGATCGGTTCGTCTGGGACCAAGTTGTCGGCACCGGTGCGGACCAGGCGGTTTCCCATCTTCTTAACCTGAAATGAAGGGGTACCCCCGGGAAGAGATCCAGTGGAGACAGCTGGGCCTGTAGCTCAGACGGTTAGAGCACGTGGCTACAAACCACAGTGTCGGGGGTTTGAATCCCTCCTCGCCCACAGCCTTCCAAAGGGGGAAGGGCCTTTACTTTCCCCCTGAGGATAGGAAAATGAGTTGATACATAAACGCACATATAGTAAGTATTTGGATCTTCCTGCGAGACTGTTCTTTTCGTCGAAGAAAGAGAACACTTCTTTTCTTTTTTTGATTCAACAAATGCAAGTTCGTCTTCATCTGATTTGTCAATGGGAAAACAAAATCATGGGTGGAGGAAGAGGCTGTGATCGATAAAGGGGACGATGATGACTTCCATCTTTCTATGGATTTTCTCTCAATATAAATCGAAAGATCAGGTCAAAGCCAGTCAGAGTCGAAAAGAGGATTCCTCGCTTCTTTCTCTCATGCAAAACCGTGCATGAGACTTTCATCTCGCACGACTCCTAAGTGATAAAAGAAAGAAGAACTCGTTTTCTCTCTTTTTTGATTACCTTCCTCGGACCAGTAGCGGGCCAGTCGCGGAGAGAACCCGTGGCGCGGCCCGCGAACATCCACATCACCCTGGCGGTTCAGGCCTGGCGAGTGGCACCGTCCGCGCGCCAGGCGACGAGCCACCAGTCGCGGGCTCCAGAGACGGAGTCGCCCCCCCGCAGGCGGTGCAGGGCCCTTCAGGGGTGCCACCGTCCCGCCAGGCGGCGGCACGGCGACCTCCAAGACGCCAACACCGGTGCCCATGGCATGCTCCTCTCAGGTTTTGCGTGATGAGCAGCGTCACCCTGCCGGTGATCCTGCGTGCCGCCCTGGGAAGAGTCCCGTGCGCCCATCAGATGAAGAGGAGGGCCAGCATGCACACCGGGGTGCTGACGGAGGTGGCGAACGGCCGCGGAGCCGTGACGCGGCTCCTTCTAACATGGTTAGGAGTCGAGGCACATCACGGTCCACCCAGCTTTCGCCGCCACCCACGCCAGCAGAATCCCTAGCGCGCGCACAGCTGCTCCTCGATTTTCCTCCCGCCGCGGAGAAGCTTGACGACTAGAGGGCCACCGTCCAGAGCCTCATCGGCATCGCCAACAACGAAGGGCCACGGCTGGCGGAACCCGCCGGTTGTCGCTCCGCCGGGCTGCCACGTGCTAGCGGAGACCACGCCGGAGGCGATGCGGCCATGGTGTATTCCCCGCCTCCATCCCGACTGCCCCGAGCGTTGGCCCGCCGCGGTGACGCTCGTGATGATATCTCCATCGCGTCGTCCGACCCGCGAACCAACCGTGATCAGCGCCAGGTCCTCCGGGAGCGGGCTCACGAGGATGCCCGAACTACGATCGAGCACCGACACGACGCGTGCCACCAGTCGGACAGGCGGGCAGGACCCGCTACGGACCACCCAGCATCGGGAGGCTACAGTGGCCTACCTTACGAGGTGGGTTGTCCGGCCTTCACCAGTGAGCTGCGGCAGTTCAAGTGGCCCTCCCACCGTACATTCAAACCTGACATTGGCAAGAAGTACAATGGCAAGACCCACCCGTCAGAGTTCCTCAGCATCTACACCATCGCGATGCAAGCTGCCGGGGCACGCGGCGATAAGGTGCTTGCCAACTACTTCCCATTGGCACTCAAGCCTAATGTCATGTCATGGTTGATGCACTTGCCGGTGGATTCCATCTCTTCTTGGGCAGATCTGTGCCATGAGTTTGTTGGCGCCTTTAATGGAGGTCACCAAGCTCATGGCCAGGCGAGTGATTTACACATCATCCCCAGAAGGAAGGAGAAAACCTACGCAAGTACATCCAAAGGTTCAGCCGGGTGCAGTACAACATCCCCGATGTTCATCCCGCCACCGTGATCAATGCATTCCACCAGAATGTGCGCAATCGCAAGATGCATGAAGAACTAGCAATGAACAAGGTTAAGGATGTGGTCGAACTCTATGTTCTGGCCGATCGGTGCGCTCGTGCCGAGGAAGGAAGGAAGTACCCCGGCGAAGATGCAGGTGCGGAAACCGACTCCACTGGCGATACCGCCACCCCAGCAAAGAAAGGCCGACGTCGTAATAGGAAGTGCAAGGGCAAGGCCGTGCTTGCCGTTGAGGGATTCGACGACACCGGTACCACCAAGAAGACCAAGGCGAGCGACCCCGGCAAGGAGGTTGCGGGGTGTGATGCTTGCCGGGCCTTGGTGGCTACCGATAAGCCAGGAGGCTCCGACAAGAAGTACTACAAGATCCACCACACCAAGGGCCACGATCTCCAAAACTGCCGGCAGGTAGAGCTGCTCGCCGAGAAGCAGAAAGCCGAGTATGAGCGGCGGGACAAGGAGAAAGGCCCAGATGGTGCCGAGGGATCTGGCAAGAAACGTGGCGGCCAAGGAGGCCACTGCGGCAAGGATAATCAGCAAGAGAGGCCTGCCCGGGGCCACGACAAGAAGCAGGAAGACGATGATCATGACGAGGACGACGAGTCTAGTGACCACGAGTTTTAGAAAGCCACAGAGGCCATGTGCGTCGATGGTGGCGCCTCGCTACATACGTCTCACCGCCAACTCAAGCAGTGGGCACGTGAGGTCGCGGCGGTGGAACCATCATTCGACGCATGAAAGCCGCTGAAATGGTCCAGCACTCCCATCATCTTCGACCCCGAGGACCACCCTGGCCGCACCACTGCGGTCGGGTGCTTTCCGTTGTTGGTTTCCCCAACAATCCACAACCTCAAGGTGACGAAGATGTTGGTTGACGGCGGGGCCGGCCTGAACTTGATCTCGCCCGTTGTGGTCAGAAGGCTGCAGATCCCTGATGGAGACCTCGAGGAGACGGGTACGTTCCAAGGGGTCAACCCGGGGAGGAGCCAGCCGAAGGGGAAGATCACGCCGCCCGTGACGTTCGGAGGTGAGCTGAACCACATGACGGAGAGGATTGTCTTCGACGTGGACGAGATCCCCTTGCCTTACAACGGGATCCTCGGCCGCCCGGCTCTAGCTAAGTTCATGGAGGCTTCACACTACGCCTATAACATGCTGAAGATGCCCGGAACGATGGACATCATCACCGTCCCCTCCGACAAGAAAGATGCGCTGATCTGCGCCGACAAACTCTACCGGGAAGCAGTGGCAGCAGCTGCCGCTAAGGCACTCTCTCCCGCCGACGGAGCCCCGGAGGAGAAGAAGACCGGCAAGATCCCTCGCACCCACGCCGGCAAGCGCACCTCTTCGGGGTGTCGCGCTTCTATTGAGAACATGCCAGAGAATTCCGCCAGCAAGAGCAAGAAGTCCAGGGCTGCACCACCAGAGACTAAGAAGGTGCCCGTCAAGGAGGATGGCACAGGGGGAGCGTTCACCATAAGCTCCACCCTTGACGGAAAATAGGAAAGCGAGCTCGTCACCTTCCCGCGGGCGAATGTCGATGTGTTTGCATGGCAAGCCTCTGACATCCCCGTCGTTCCCAAGGAGGTGATTGAGCACCACCTTGCTGTCTGTCCTCATGCACGGCCCGTCAAACAGAAGGTCAGGAAGCAAGCCCTGGAAAGACAAGAGTTCATCATAGAGGAAATCAGAAAGCTAGAAGCGGCAGGCTTCTTGAGGGGGGTACTCTAGCCGACGTGGTTGGCCAATCCGGTAGTGGTGCGCAAGGCAAATGGGAAGTGGAGGCTATGTATTGATTACAAAGACATCAATAAGGCCTGTCCAAAGGATTCCTTCCCATTACCATGCATCAACCAGATTGTTGACTCCACGGCTGGATGCGACCTGTTATCATTCCTTGACGCCTACTCGGGGTACCACCAGATCTTCATGGCGAAAGAAGACGAGGAAAAGACAGCATTCATCATCCCATGTGGTACGTACTGCTTTTTACAAATGCCTTTTGGGTTGAAGAGTGCTGGCTCGACCTTTGCAAGAGTAGTCCAAATTGGTTTTGAGCCCCAGCTACATAGAAATATGGAAATTTATATGGATGACATAGTGGTCAAAACCAAGGACAAAGCAACGCTTGTGCAAGATCTGGAGGAAACATTCGGGAACCTGCGCAAGATCAACCTCAAATTGAACCCTGAGAAGTGTGTCTTTGGCGTCCCGTCCGGCAAGCTTATCGGGTTCTTTGTGTCCCAGCGTGGGATTGAAGCTAACCCAGATAAGATCAAAGCCAACGAGCAGATTGAGGCACCCAAGCAGATCAAGGACGTGCGTTGGCTCACTGGCTGCGTTGCTGCCATGAGCCGGTTCATCTCCAAGTCCGCGGAGCGTGCCCTACCTTTCTTCAAGATCTTGAAGAAGGCAGGGCCAATGGAGTGGACCCCAGAAGCCGAGGCAGCGCTGCAAGATTTGAAGAAATACCTCTCTTCTACCCCAGTGCTGGTTATGCCCAAACCATAAGAACCGTTGCTGCTTTACCTAGCGGCAACAAATCAAGTGGTTAGCGCCGCACTAGTGGCACGGAGAGAGGTCGATGAGAAGGCAGGAACAGCGGCAGAGCCAACAGAAGGCAAACCAAAACCCTCTCCAATAGGGCTCGATCCCGGCAAGATCGAGTCCCCGGCAGGGGCCGACGCCAGCACAACAGGACCCACATGACCGGGTGAAGAGGCGCAGAAAAAGAAAATGGTGCAGCACCCCGTGTACTTCGTCAGCTCCCTCTTGCAGGGGGCTAGGTCGAGGTACTCAGGTGTGCAAAAGCTGCTCTTCGGCCTCCTTATGGCCTCGAGGAAGCTGCGCCACTACTTCCAAGCGCATGAGATCATGGTAGTCACCCGCCTCCCATTGCAATGGATACTACACAACCCAGATGCAACGGGGAGGATCGTGGAATGGGCCCTGGAGCTGTCGAGTTTTGGTTTGAAGTTTGAAAGCACCTCGACAATTCAGAGCAGAGTCTTGGCGGAATTTGTTGCGGAATGGACCTCGATGCCCAACGAAGAGGTACAGGAGACCACTCTCCCCAGCAAGGAAGCGAGCTGCAACTGGATCATGTACTTCGATGGTGCCTTCTCGCTGCAAGGCGCCGGTGCTGGTGTGCTGCTTGTCGCACCCATCGGAGAGCACCTCAAGTATGTCGTCCAGATGCATTTCCCCCGGGAGATGTCGACCAACAACACCGCCGAGTACGAGGGTTTGCTTGCCAGTCTCAGGATCGCGGCAGACCTCGGAGTTAAGAAGCTCATCGTCAGGGGTGACTCATAGCTCGTCGTCAGGTAGGTCAACAAAGATTATCAAAGCCCGTTGATGGAAGCTTACGTAGATGAGGTGAGGAAACTGAAGGAGCGCTTTGACGGTATACAAGAGGAACATGTCCCTCGAGCGGAGAAAGACATCGCCGACTACTTGTCAAAGCGCGCTGCCCTCAAGCTACCTGTGGAACTAGGTACTTTTGTGCTTCAGTTAACCCAACCATCCGTTGAGCCATTGACCGGGCAGAGCAAGTGGAGGAAGCTAGTCCCCGGCAAGTACTTCCCCACCGAGCTCCCCAGAGCCGCTAGCGAAGATGTTGCCATGGATGCCGATCTTGCCGCAGGGCAACCGACTCCGGCAGGACCTTAGGTCATGGCCGTGGAGCCGACCGCTCCCGCGGCAGAAGAAATGCCTTGGGTCCTTGCCGTAGAGCCACAGGCTCCAGCATGGGCACAACACACTGTCCGATTCCTTCAAAAAGGGGAGCTTCCTGAGGAGTAGGAAGAGGCAGAAAGAGTAGCCCGCCGGTCTGCTCTGTACCAATTCGTTGATAGTGTATTGTACAGTAGAAGGCCAAACAGGGTGAAATTGATACGCATCTCCTGGGAGGAAGGACTAAAGTTGTTGGCAGAGATACATGGAGGCATATGTGGCTCCCACATAGGGTTGAGGGCCCTTGGCGGTAAGGCTTTCCGGCAAGGTTTCTTATGGCCCACTGCCCTCCAGGATGCGACGGCATTAGTAACCAAGTGTGAAGCGTGCCAGTTCCATTCGAAGAAGCTTCATCAACCAGATCAAGCCCTTCAAACTATCCCTCTCTCCTGGCCCTTCTCGGTGTGGGGGCTCGACATCCTGGGCCCTTTCCCCCGTGCAGTCGGGGGCTTTGAGTACTTGTACGTCACAATCGACAAGTTCACAAAGTGGTCGGAAGTGGAAGCAGTGAGGAAGGTGACAACGCAGTCAGCCATTAAGTTTTTCAAGGGACTAATGTGCCGTTTTGGGGTACCCAACAGGATCATCACCGACAACGGCACACAGTTCACGAGCCACGCCTTCATGCAATACGTTAAGGATCTCGGCAGCAGAGTATGTTTTGCTTCCGTGGCACATCCATGGAGCAACGGCCAAGCGGAGAGGGCAAATGCAGAAGTCCTGCGAGGCTTAAGGACGAAGACTTTTGATAGGCTGCACAAGAGTGGAAGGCACTGGATTGATGACTTGCCGGCTGTTCTTTGGTCGATCAGAACGACGCTAAATTAAGCCACCGGCCAGACACTTTTTTCCCTGGTCTACGGGGCAGAGGTAGTTCTCCCCACGGAACTCATATACGGGTCACCTCGAGTGCTCTCTCATGATGAGCTTGAGAAAGAGCAATTGCGGCAAGATGACGCAACGCTTCTTGAGGAAGATCGTCTCCGGGCGGCTGTGAGAGCAGCACGCTACCAGCAAGCTTTGCGCCGCTATCATAGCCGCAAGGTTCATGCCCGAAGCCTTGAGGAAGGCGACCTTGTTCTTCGGCATGTTTAGGCGGCCAAGAATTCCAACAAGTTGACGCCAAAGTGGGAAGGCCCTTATCGGGTAACGCGAGTCACCAGGCCCGGTGCAGTCCGGCTAGAGATCGAAGATGCCATTCCAGTGAGCAACTCGTGGAACATCGAGCATCTTCGCAAGTTTTACCCATAAGGCATGGCTGCCGGGCCTCCCGGCAAACCACCCTTTTGTACAAGCCTTGTCGGCAAGGCATGTAACCCTTTGTACAAAGCCAGGCGCAGACCCTGAGCATAAATAAATGAAGCGCTGGCGCCCTAAGTTATAGCATGCATGCTAGGTTGAGTCTCTTCCTCGGTTAGGGTTGATAGTGCTTAGCGGCGGCTAACCCCTATCTTAGAGGTCGAGTGCGCGTCTCTCTATTCTTTTCTGTCTTTCTTTGGTTCGCAGGGCACGTAAGTATTCTTGCCGAGCTGTCCTGAAAGAAAAGGAACGGACCGGCACCCGGGCCCCGGCAAGCCAGAGTTGCCAGGGGCTGCAAGAACAAGGATCCTTCTGTGGCAAGCCAAAATCGCCGGGGGATGCAAATCCAGATAAGTCTTTTATCCCCTATCATGCGTTTCGTTATGGACTGGGATGCATGAAACCCCGTTCTATCTCTGAGCTACCGTGCTCCCCCTTTTCGGCACCCAAGGATTATTTCCTGGGTCTGGATCTGGTCGTAGCCGCGGCAGCAAGGGAGGGGAACGAGGGGCCTAAGCCCACCTCATCCTTGCCTCCGCCAAGAGCGTGGGAAAGGTCAAGCGAGGTGGGAAGACGGCAAGTCCTGTTGCAAAAAAAACGTTTATCTTAAGGATGGCAAGGACTCACCCCTTGTCGTGGGTTCCTCCCATGAACGAAAATCCCCGGCAAACATCCCTTTTTCATTAAAAAACATCCCATACAGGTACAGTCCAAACGAAATGAAAAACATGAAAAGGGGGGATTACAAGTTCTAAAGCTAGCAAAGGCCCTAAGGCTTACAAGACTAAAAAGATATAAGGTGCCCATAATCCCTTTCTTGTCCCTCTCCTCAGGAAATGGAACGAGAAAGCAGAAGGGCAAAAGGGACGCCTAGGCGAGCTATGAGTGGCAGAAGACACCGAGAGAACATCTCGGTGGCCGTCCAAGGGCTGGATGGTGATGGCGGCGCCGGAGGCAGAGCTCGAAGACGGGGCGTCAGGACGCCAACACGCGACGAAGGCGTCGGCGTCCGTGTACTCCGACTTGACGGCCTCGCCGCTCGTCCTCTTCCTCTTCCGCAGCCTCCCTACGCCAGCCGCCCAAGGAGGCAACCCCGAGAAGTTCAAGGAGACGGCAACGCAGATGAGGGGGTCGCCGGTGCCGCTCGGTGCGGCGCCCGACACCTAGTCGGACCCGTCATCCTGCCGCCCGCTGCCCTCGTCGTCGTCGCTGCCGTTGTCTTCCTCGCCACTCTCGCTTGAGGAGAACTCTTCATTATCAGAGGAGCTCTCTACGCAGCACCTCACGCGGGTCCCGAAGTGCCCGAAGATCTTAATGGAGAGGAGGCCACCCTCCATTAGTTTGAAATGGAGAGCGAGCCCATCCGTCAAGCTGTGAAGGCGAGCGAAGGTCTTCCACCCTCGGTGAAGCTACATGACATGAGGGGCGGGGAACTCGACATCGACCCACGTGCCGCTGTTCCTGCAACCCCTCATGTGTAGCCATAGTGCCTGCGGTGGATCCAGTTCCATCTCCCGCGCAAACGGGGTCGAAAGGCGAAGGCGACGGCGTGGCAGATGGCTCAGCCTGACAAAGAATTCGCAGGAATTATCCCCAGCATGGCCCTCCATCAGAGGAAGAGCTGCTGGAGGGGCGAGGCGGATTTGCCGCCCCGTCCTCCTCTCCCCCGGGCTCCACGGTGGCCTCGGCCTTGCCCCCTTCCCGTCCCTCTAGCGGCCGGCTCTGCCACTACGAGTTCTTGGGGAGGAGTGATGCGCTGTCTGGCCGAAACCCTCGCCGCCACTGATGAAGCATCGCCACGCCCCCTCGCCATAGCAGAAGAAGAAAGGAAGCAGAGATGGGAAGAGGCAAACGGCGAAAGGTTGGGAGGCACCATCCCTCCCGTGTCCCTCTTTATAAAGGGGCGCCGGCGAGGCTCGGTCGCCCCCTGTCAGCCAAATCGTCCTCTGGAGATGACAGCGTGCAGGGCCGTCAACCACCCTCCCCGCTCCATTGAATGCGCGTGGGAGTCGACCCGCACACGTGCGACTATCCACGACCCCTGCGCCTGTCATTCGCTCTGCATGCAGCGAACGTGGCGCAAGGAGCAGGTGCGATGGGTCACGTGGAATGATGGTTCCCGAGCAAGGGCAGTAAATGGGAGGCGGCCCTGCGGTCTCGAAGAGACACGCAAGCTGCCTCTTTACTGTCCACCGAAAAGTGACGCCAGCGTGCCCACGTCATGCGCGCGCATGACCCCCACATCGCGCATTGAACGCAGGTCGTGGGGAAGTGCAGTTGGTGGAATAGTGGCGGCGGTAAAATCCGCCTCAACTGCCCGTGCACCGTTCTGGGCCTGGCCCAACAACGTGTTGCGCCTATGCGTGACCCAGGCCCGGGGGCTCCTGTCGATGTACAAAAGTAGGGGCCTAGCTTTTGACCCCTTTACTTGTGCACGGGCAGTCAGAGCCACCTGCCACAACCACACATGAGCAAGGCAAGAGAGGGAAGCCGGAGAAGAGCCAAGGCCACAGGGACAAGCAAAGCAAAACAACAAAGGACCAAGACCACAAAGGTTGCACGGGTGATGCAGGTTGCCCTGGCAAGGACCCTTGCCGAGGGTAGCCCCAGAAGCCCCGACAAGGTCCTTGCCAGGTCGGCATTCTGGGAATGGGGGTCCCCACACTTGCCTTCCTGCGGCCTGCGGCGTGGCTCAAGTGGGGGCCCAGTGCGGCCCAGCTTCTTCAGCTCAAGCTCAAGACCCTCGCGAGGGGCCAAGCCTCGCGTGGCGGGCGACATGAAGCTTCCTCAGGGGCGGCCTCGTCAGGCAGGCTCGCGAGGATGCGGAGAGATCAAGGAAGGGTACCTCGCGAGGAACCCGTGACGCAATCCATGACGATCGAGGCCAGGCGGGCGCCAGGCGGGCGCCAGCCTGCGCAGTGTCCTTGTTTCCCCTTCAGTGCAAAGGGGGCAAGCACAGGCCAAGGCATCAGGCAAAGGTTACCGTTTCGGTGCAACAAGACCAAGACCAGCAGAACGGCAGGATGGAGGTCATCGTGGAGCCCAAGACGGCGTCATCATCAGAGCCTTTGGCAGCCGAAGACCAACTTTAGTCAGGATAAGTGTACTAGATGTTCCCCTTCAAAATGGCCAATTGTTGGCGCCCTTCCCGCTCATTATTTGGGAAGAGGCCCAGGGCCTCCCCCTATAAATAGGACTAGCCACCACAGAGTAGGGGCAGCTATAAACAGATCAATCAGATCAGAGGGAGAGAGAGAGAAGCGACTGAACTCACCCAAGCAGTTCATCGCACCAGCTCAAGAACAGCCCCTCGCGAGGCTGTTCTCCCTTTGTATTGTTCATCATTAGCCCCTGAGGAAATCCACCACACCACACACTGGAGTAGGGTATTACACCACAATGGTGGCTTGAACCAGTATAAATCTTGTGTCCCTTGTGCGTTCTTATTTCTAGCTTAGATCCTTGCGAGCATCGAGACTTCAGCTGGTAGGGGAAAGATCTTCGTGCGCACCCCAGTGTTCGAACCTCAGGGGTCTGCCGGAACCCGAAATCTGACATTTGGCGCACCAGGTAGGGGTGCACTGGAATCTTTCTTCCGCTGGTCGCATGTGATCTTCCGTCGTGTCCATGTCTGACGCTCGCCGAGCCCGCGCCGAGTGTCGGGCTGCTCTCGCCGCTCGAGTCGCCCAGACGGCTCCTGTCGGCGGACGCCCCCGTCGTTCCCCGCCGCTTGCCGCCGACGCCGCCACCGGCCCGACGGGGAACGAGCATTAGTCCTCGTCCCTGCATCCATCGGTGCGGCGGGAAGGTGATATGTCTCCGTCGTATCTATAATTTTTGATTGTTCCATGCCAATATTATTCACTTTCATATACTTTTTGGCAACTTTTTATATTATTTTTGGGACTAACTTATTGATCCAGTGCCCAGTGCTAGTTCCTGTCTATTGCATGTTTTATGTTTCGCAGAATATCCATATCAAACGGAGTCCAAACGGGATAAAAACGGACGGAGCTTATTTTTGGAAAATATGGAAAATTCTGGAAGAAAAATCAACGCGAACCAGTGCCCAAGGTGGTCACGAGGCAGGGGGGCGTGCCTGCCCCCCTGGGCGCGCCCCCTACCCTTGTGAGCCCACCGTAAGGCAGTTGACACTCTTCTTTTGCCGCAAGAAAGCTAATATTCGGAAAAAAAATCACGGCGAACGTTTCAGGCCAATCGGAGTTACGGATCTCCATATATACACGAAACGGTGAAACAGAGCCAGAACAGAATGCAGAAACAGAGAGATAGATCCAATCTCGGAGGGGCTCTCGCCCCTCCCAAGCCATGGGAGCCAAGGACCAGAGGGGAAACCCTTCTCCCATCTAGGGAGAAGGTCAAGGAAGAATAAGAAGAAGGGGGGCTCTCTCCCCCTTGCTTCCGGTGGCGCCAGAATGCTGTCGGGGGACATCATCATCACCACGATCTCCACCAACACGCCGTCATCTTCACCAACATCTCCATCACCTTCCCCCATCTATATCCAGCGGTCCACTCTCCCGCAACCCGCTGTACCCTCTACTTGAACATGGTGCTTTATGCTTCATATTATTATCCAATGATGTGTTGCCATCCTATGATGTCTGAGTAGATTTTCGTTGTCCTATCGGTGATTGATGAATTTCTATGATTGGTTTGAGTTGCATGTTTTATTATTGGTGATGTCCTATTGTGCCCTCCGTGTCGCGCAAGCGTGAGGGATTCCCGCTGTAGGGTTTGCAATATGTTTATGACTTGCTTATGGTGGGTGGCGTGAGTGACAGAAGCACAGACCCGAGTAAGTAGGTTGTTTGCGTATGGGATAAAGGGGGACTTGATACTTTAATGCTATGGTTGGGTTTTACCTTAATGAATATTTAGTAGTTGCGGATGCTTGCTAGAGTTCCAATCATAAGTGCATATGATCCAAGTAGAGAAAGTATGTTAGCTTATGCCTCTCCCTCAAATAGACTTGTGATAGTGATTATCAGTCTAGTAACATAGTCAATTGCTTAGGGACAATTTCACAACTCCTACCACCACTTTTCCACACTCGCTATATTTACTTTGATGCTTATTTATCTAAACAGCCCCTAGTTTATATTTACGTGTTCTTTACTTTCTTGCAAACTTATCCAACAACACCTACAAAGTACTTCTAGTTTCATACTTGCTCTAGGTAAAGCGAATGTCAAGCGTGCGTAGAGTCGTATCAGTGGCCGATAGGACTTGAGAGAGTATTTGTTCTACCTTTAGCTCCTTGTTGGGTTCGACACTCTTACTTATCGAAAGAGGCTACAACTATCCCGTATACTTGCGGGTCATCAAGACCTTTTTCTGGCGCCGTTGCCGGGGAGTCATAGCGTGGGGTGAATATTCTCGTGTGTGCTTGTTTGCTTTATCACTAAGTAATTTTTATTTGCTTTCCTTAGTTGTTTTCTATCTTTAGTCATGGGTAGGAAACGCAAAATACCAAAAAAATTAGTTGTACCTACTGCTCCAATGGTTGAAGAACCACTCAAAAATCTATCACACTACTGAAGCTTTTACTTGGATCATCTTCGATCCCTATGTGCTCGTGCTGAAACCCCAACTAGCTTAGTTGAGGGCAAATCTTTAGATGAGCATGCTTGTTATGTGCGACACCGTATATCTGAAAAAGGGAAACTATTATGGGATCAAATTCAACGTTTGCAATGCTATGCTTGGAATTTATGTTATCTATATGATTTTACTTGTTGTTCTGAAAACGCTAAGAAACACCTTCCCTACCAATGTGAGTTTACTGATAATGGAATTGTATCTTCATATTCTAAGGGTGTTTATAATTACTATGATGTTCAACAAATTGAAGAATTTGTTGCTTTTAAGGGTGATTTTGAAATTGCTTCTTTGATTGAAAAGTATGATGCTACTCTTTACAATTCTGAAAGTTTTGCCATACTTGAATATTGTTATGATAATTATGCTTCTAATGCCTATGTTAAACCATATATTGAGAAATTCTCCGCTGTCCAAGAAGAGACTAATATTTTGCAGGAATCTATGGAAGAAGAAATTGGTGAAACTGTGAGCTCATTGGATGAAAAAGATGATGAGAAGAGCGAAGAACAAAAGGAGGAAGAGCGGATTGATCACCCATGCCCACCTTCCAATGAGAGTAACTCTTCAACTCATACACTGTTTAATTCCCCTTCGTGCTTACCGAAGGATGATTGCTATGATGACTATTATGATCCCATTAATTCTCTTGAAATATCCCTTTTTGATGATGCTTGCTATGCTTGTGGCCAAGATGCCAATATGAATTATGCTTATGGAGATTAACTTGCTATAGTTCCTTATGTTATGAATGAAATTGTTGCTATTGCACCCACGCATGATAGTCCTATTATCTTTTTGAATTCTCCCGACTACACTATATCGGAGAAGCTTGCACTTATTAAGGATTATATTAATGGGTTGCCTTTTACTACTACACATATTGATTTTGATGAATATAATATGCATGTTCTTGCTGCTCCTACTTGCAATTATTATGAGAGAGGAACTATATCTCCACCTCTCTATGTTTCCCACACGATAAAATTGCAAGAAACTATTTATACTATGCATTGGCCTTTACTTTGTGTGCATGAATTGTTCTTTTATGACATGCCGATGCATATGAAGAGAGTTAGACTTCGTTGTTGCATGATATATGTTACTTTGTGCTCACTACAAAATTACAAATCATTGTTAATTAAAATTGGCTTTGATATACCTTGGGATCCGGGTGGATCCATTACTTGAGCACTATATGCCTAGCTTAATGGCTTTAAAGAAAGCGCCGCTAGGGAGACAACCCGGAAGTTTTAGAGAGTCATTTATTTCTGTTGAGTGCTTTCATATAGTTTAAAAACAACAAAAATAAAGAGGGGAACCCAAAACTTTCAAAAAGAGAAGAAGTGAGAGAGACGAGCATTGTGAAAGTGGGGGACGTCCTTGAACTTTGTTCATGCTCATGGGAACTTTGTGAATCTTAATTACAGAAACTTTTCAATAAAAATAATTATCCCCTTGTACAATTACATTGTATTATAAAAATAATGTGCCAAGGTTTGCCATTAGGATGTTTACAATGCTTGTTGGTTTGTATGGTGCAGGACAGAAACTTTGGCTGTAGTGCACGATTTTACATTTTTACCTGGAATGTTAATTGGTTCTGATTCCTTTTGCACTGTCTTTCTATACAACTTTTTTATTTTTTATAATTTTGGTAGAATGTTTGGGGTACCGGAAGTATGGTGGATGTTCAGATTGCTACAGACTGTTCTGTTTTAGACAGATTCTGTTTTTGATGCATAGTTTGCTTGTTTTGATGAATCTATCAATTTATATCAGTGGATTAAGCCATGAAAAAGTTATATTACAGTAGAAACAATGCAAAAACAAAATATGAATTGGTTTGCAACAGTACTTAGAGTGGTGATTTGATTTATTATACTAACGGATCTTACCGAGTTTTCTGTTGAAGTTTTGTGTGGATGTAGTGTCTAATCGAGGATGTTTCGATGTGAGAAGAAGGAAGAGAGGCAAGAGCTCAAGCTTGGGGATGCCCAAGGCACCCCAAGTAAATATTCAAGGAGACTCAAGCATCTAAGCTTGGGGATGCTGGGGAGGCATCCCCTCTTTCTTCAACAAGTATCGATATGTTTTGGATTCGTTTCGTTCATGCATTATGTGCAAGTCTTGGAGCGTCTTTTGTAATTAGGTTTTTATTTTTCTTTTATGCGCCATGCTGGTATGAGATAGTCCTTGGTTGATTTATAGAATGCTCATTGCACTTCACTTAAATCTTTTGAGTGTGGCTTTATAGAATGCTTCATGTGCTTCACTTGTATCATTTGAAGTTGGATTGCCTGTTTCTCTTTACATAGTAAACCGCCATTTGTAGAATGCTCTTTTGCTTCACTTATATTTGTTAGAGCGTGGGCATATCTTATGTAGAAAGAATTAAACTCTCTTTCTTCACTTATATCTATTTAGAGAGATGACAGGAATTGGTCATTCACATGGTTAGTCATAAAATCCTACATAAACTTGTAGATCGCTGAATATGATATGTTTGATTCCTTGCAATAGTTTTGCGATATAAAGAGGGTGATATTAGAGTTATGCTAGTGGGTGGTTGTGGATTGTAGAGACACTTCTGTTGAGGTTTGCAAGTCCCGTAGCATGCACGTATGGTAACCGTTGTGTGACAAATTTGAAGCATGGGGTGTTTCTTTGATTGTCTTCCTTATGAGTGGCGGTCGGGGACGAGCGATGGTCTTTTCCTACCAATCTATCCCCCTAGGGGCATGCGTAGTAGTACTTTGCTTTGAGGACTAATAAACTTTTGCAATAAGTATATGAGTTCTTTATGACTAATGTGAGTCCATGGATTATACGCACTTTTACCTTTCCATCATTGCTAGCCTCTTCGGTACCGTACATTGCCCTTTCTCACCTCGAGAGTTGGTGCAAACTTCGCCGGTGCATCCAAACCCCGTGATACGATATGCTCTATCACACATAAGCCTCATTATAACTTCCTCAAAACTGCCACCATACCTACCTATCATGGCATTTCCATAGCCATTCCGAGATATATTGCCATGCAACTTCCATCATCATCATATTCATGACTTGAGCATTCATTGTCATATTGCTTTGCATGATCGTAAGATAGCTAGCATGATGTTTTCATGGCTTGTCCATTTTTTGATGTCATTGCTACGCAGGATCATTGCACATCCCGGTACACCGCCGGAAGCATTCATATAGAGTCATATCTTTGTTCTAGTATCGAGTTGTAATGTTGAGTTGTAAGTAAATAAAAGTGTGATGATCATCATTATAGAGCATTGCCCCATGGAAAAAAAGAAAAAAAAGGGGAAAGGCCAAAGAAGCCTAAATAAAAAAAGGGGGCCAGAGAAGCCCACCCAATAAAAAAATAAAAAAAGGGGCAATGTTACTATCTCTTTTTCCACACTTGTGCTTCAAAGTAGCACCATGTTCTTCATGTAGTGAGTCTCATATCTTATGCTTCAAAGTAGCACCATGTTCTTCATATAGATTGTCTCCTATGTTGTCACTTTCATATACTAGTGGGAATTTTCATTATAGAACTTGGCTTGTATATTCCAACGATGGGCTTCCTCAAAAGCCATAGGTCTTCATGAGCAAGCAAGTTGGATGCACACCCACTTAGTTTCTTTTGTTGAGCTTTCATACACTTATAGCTCTTAGTGCATCCGTTGCATGGCAATCCCTACTCCTCGCATTGACATAAATTGATGGGCATCTCCATAGCCCGTTGATTAGCCGCGTCAATGTGAGACTTTCTCCTTTTTTGTCTTCTCCACATAACCTCCATCATTATATTCTATTCCACCTATAGTGCTATATCCATGGCTTGCGCTCATGTATTGTGCGAGGGTTGAAAAAGCTGAAGCGCGTTAAAAAGTATGAACCAATTGCTCGGCTTGTCATCGGGTTGTGCATGATGGGGGCATTTGTGTGACGAAAATGAAGCATGGCCAAACTGTATGATTTTGTAGGGATAAGCTTGCTTTGGCCTTGTTGTTTTGAAAAGACATGATTGCTTTATTGGTACACTCGAAGTATTATTGTTTTTATGTCAAATGATAGACTATTGCTTTGAATCACTCGTGTCTTAATATTCATGCCATGATTAGACATATGATCAAGATTATGCTTGGTAGCATTCCACATCAAAAATTATTCTTTTTTATCATTTACCTACTCGAGGACGAGCAGGAATTAAGCTTGGGGATGCTGATACGTCTCCGTCGTATCTATAATTTTTGATTGTTCCATGCCAATATTATTCACTTTCATATACTTTTTGGCAACTTTTTATATTATTTTTGGGACTAACTTATTGATCCAGTGCCCAGTGCCAGTTCCTGTCTGTTGCATGTTTTATGTCTCGCAGAATATCCATATCAAACGAAGTCCAAATGAGATAAAAACGGACGGAGCTTATTTTTAGGAAAATATGGAAAATTCCGGAAGAAAAATCAACGCGAACCAGTGCCCGAGGTGGTCACGTGACAGGGGGGCGCGCCCCTACCCTCGTGAGCCCACCGTAAGGCGGTTGACGCTCTTCTTTTGCGGCAAGAAAGCTAATATTCGGAAAAAAACACGGCGAAGGTTTCAGGCCAATCGGAGTTACGGATCTCCATATATACACGAAACGTTGAAACAGAGCCAGAACAGAATGCAGAAACAGAGAGATAGATCCTATCTCGGAGGGGCTCTCGCCCCTCCCAAGCCATGGGAGCCAAGGAACAGAGGGGAACCCCTTCTCCCATCTAGGGAGAAGGTCAAGAAAGAAGAAGAAGAAGGGGGGATCTCCCCCCCTTGCTTCCGGTGGGGCCGGAACGCTGCCGGGGGCCATCATCATCACCGCGATCTCCACTAACACCGCCGTCATCTTCACCAATATCTCCAGCACCTTCCCCCATCTATATCCAGCGGCCCACTCTCCCGCAACCCGCTGTACCCTCTACTTGAACATGGTGCTTTATGCTTCATATTATTATCCAATGATGTGTTGCCATCCTATGATGTCTGAGTAGATTTTCGTTGTCCTATGGATGAATGATGAATTTCTATGATTTGTTTGAGTTGCATGTTTTATTATTGGTGATGTCCTATTGTGCCCTCCGTGTCGCGCAAGCGTGAGGGATTCCCGTTGTAGGGTTTGCAATATGTTTATGATTTGCTTATGGTGGGTGGCGTGAGTGACAGAAGCACAGACCCGAGTAAGTAGTTTTATTTGCGTATGGGATAAAGGGGGACTTGATACTTTAATGCTATGGTTGGGTTTTACCTTAATGAGTCTTTAGTAGTTGCGGATGCTTGCTAGAGTTCCAATCATAAGTGCATATGATCCAAGTAGAGAAAGTATGTTAGCTTATGCCTCTCCCTCAAATAGAATTGCAATAGTGATTATCGGTCTAGTAACGTAGTCAATTGCTTAGGGACAATTTCAAAACTCCTACCACCACTTTTCCACACTCGCTATATTTACTTTGATGCTTCTTTATCTAAACAGCCCCTAGTTTATATTTACGTGTTCTTTACTTTCTTGCAAACTTATCCGACAACACCTACAAAGTACTTCTAGTTTCATACTTGCTCTAGGTAAAGCGAATGTCAAGCGTGCGTAGAGTCGTATCAGTGGCCGATAGGACTTGAGAGAGTATTTGTTCTACCTTTAGCTCCTCGTTGGGTTCGACACTCTTACTTATTGAAAGAGGCTACAACTATCCCGTATACTTGCGGGTCATCAGAAGGCCGCACCGCCACCCCCTCGCTGACTCCAGCCGGTTCGTCGTCCTACGCCCGTCGCGCCACCTCGGACGCGCACGCTGCGCTGCTATTGGCGCGTGAACTCCTGCACTACCATCCCATCGACGACCTCTACGAGGACTGGCTCGCCCGCATCACCGAGCTCGTCAGCGCCGCATGGGGCTCTCCTTTGCCATCTCTCTCGCTGCCTCGCCCTCCATCCTGCGCAGGAGGCGAGGATCAGGAGGTGCCTCTGCCACCTCCTCCCCAAGAAGGCGCCCTGGCTCCAAGGCACGCGGCCCCAGGACGAGACCCTCCGCGTCCGGCGCCTACGCGACAAGAAAGGAGTTGCCAAGAAATCCCTCGTCCCCAAGAAGGTGCTCGCGTGCTCCCAGCACCGGTGCGCCATGACCGCATCCCTGCGCCACCACGTCAAGACCCAGCGCTGCTCCAGGCAGCCGCACGTGGGAATTCCCAGGAGCAAGCCCCGCATCCGCAAAGAGCTCCGGTGGCCACTGCAGGCTGCCGCGCCTTCACCGCCGAGCTGCGTAGCGTCGCATGGCCCGGCAAGTTCAAGCCGGACCTGCCTCCTTGTTACGACGGCACTGCCGACCCCGCGGAGTTCCTCCAACCCTACGAGCTGGGCATCGAAGCCGCCAATGGGGATGAGAAGGTCATGGCGAACTGGTTTCCCATGGCGCTCAAGGACGGTGCCCGCACCTGGCTCCTGAACCTGGCTCCTAGCACAATCTCCTCCTGGGACGAGATGCGCACTCGCTTCATCGCCAACTTCCAAGGCACTCGCAAGACCCTGCAGAAGTACATCCAGCACTTCAACAACGCTCGCCTCAAGATTCCCAGGGTGACTGAGGAAGCCATCATCTCAGCCTTCTCCGATGGCGTGCGTGACATCAAGATGAAAGAGGAGCTAGCAATCCATGAAGACCTGTGCACATCCCTGGAGCTGTTCAACTTGGCGACCAAGTGCGCCAGGGCTGAGGAAGGGCGCCTCTCCCTCCTCGAGCTTCCGGCTGCCGATCCAGAAGAAAAGAAGCCCAAGGTCAAGGACGTGAAGCACAAGGGGGCTGCTGTGCTTGAAGCGGAGCCAGACACCAAGCGAGGCAGGGACCAGCCTGAGTCATCCAAGGGCAGCCGGTACTGCGTGTACCACGACCTCCACACCCACAACACCAACGAATGCCAAGAGCTCAGGGCTGTGCGATATGGGTGTATCGGCCGACGCCCCGACCGCAACGACCGGGGCTATGGCCGAGGAGGAGGAAGAGGCGGAGGACGTTGGGAAGATCGTGGCCCTCGCCAAGGGTGGCGTGACCGACCTCGCGAGGATCGCTGGCAGGACCAGCCTCGCGAGGGAGGTTGGAGGGATCAGCCTCGTGAGGACCACCCTCAAGGCAACGCAGGCCTCCCTCCTATGCCACCACCGCCGAGGAGGAATGAAGACCATCATAAGGACGAGGGGGATGGGGGCTTCCAGGAGCCGCGCACAATCTCTGGCATCCTGGGCGGCGCTCAGGCCCCAACCTTGCAGCGCATCTTCAAGCAGTTTGCTCGTGAGGTGAATGCAGTCCTCCCTAAGCTTGAGGCCATGTGCCCCCTCAGGTGGTCTGCGTGTGCTATCACGTTTAGCTTAGCGGATCAGCTCAAGTGCACAGCTATAGCCGGAGTCCTCCCAATGCTTTGCTCCCCAGTGATTAGCAATGTGCAATTCACCAGGACCCTCATCGATGGCGGAGCAAGACTCAACGTCCTGTCCGTCGAGACATTCAACAATCTCCAAGTGCCATATGATTAGCTTCAGCCAACCAAGCCTTTCTTAGGAGTCACTGATGGTTCCACCGTTCCGATAGGGCAAGTTCGCCTTCCTGTCACCTTTGGGCAGCGCAACAACTACCGCACCGAGCTCATTGACTTCGATGTCGCCCACATTCGCCTACCATACAACGCCATCCTCAGGTACCCAGCCCTGGCCAAGTTCATGGCAGTGACTCACCATGGCTACAATGTCCTCAAGATGTCAGGAAGCGGTGGAGTCATCACAGTGCCTTGTGAGGAAAGGGACGCAGTGTGTTCTCTTGAGCGTGCCTTCCAGGCCGCGGCAATCGAAGACCCAGATCATAGGAGCGGAAGACTTCTTGAGGCGGTCCCCAAAAAGAAGAAGGCTTCACCTGGACCGAACCCTCGTGAGGTAGGCACCGCCGGAGGCGTCGCGTTAGGACTCGCGCCCGCTTAGGGGCCACCACCCTCTGTCGCATAGGAAGGCGCTCCCGGTGCCCTCCTCGTGCAGGGATCGAGGGATCTTTCTTGGTGAGCCACCGACTTTGCCAAGGTCACTAGGGAGGCGCTCGGGCACCACTTGGAGGCGTGCTTCAAAGCACGTTTCCCTCAGGAAGGCGTGAGGCAAGAAGGGCCAAACCCTCAGGAGTTCATCGCGAGAAACATTCCGGAGCTACAGGAGTCAAGAGTCATGCGCGGCAGCCGCCGCCTACCCGTCGTAGCCCCACATCCAGGCGAGGATGGTGGGCTGCGTGCCTGCATCGACGTACCAGGGCTCAACCGAGCCGCGTCTCAGGAGCGCCTCTGGCCTTCACGCGTGGGGCGTTGTGAGGGTCCACGTCACAACTATGTTCGCATGCCGTTCGGCCTGCCGAACACGGTCGCCGCTCACCAGCGCCTGCCGAGGAGCATTCTGGAGGCTCAGGAGGTCATGTGTTGCGCGGTATTGGCAGAGATGGAGATGGTCCTCGACGATCCACATGTGCCCCCGGAGCCTCCCGAGGCTCCTGGTCTCGGGAGCTCGTGAGGACCGGCTTCCTCGCCGCGCGTCGTCCGCTACTTCAGCATCCCTTCATCTTCAACCATATGAGGTGACATCTTTCAAGTTCCGTTTTCAGCTGGGAGCGCCCACAGGGATGCATCATTCCTAGGTGCGTGGGTCCGTCCCTGCGGCATGTATCCGTTTTGCTTATGCTGTTTACCTACCTTGTTGGGGGCGCCCCTCGGGCTGCATTATCCCCAAGCCGCTCGGGCTTGACCCAGTGGCGTTTGCTTTTTCTGCATCTATCTAAATGGATTTGCTTCTTCATGCTTAACCTGCGTGACATAATCGCACGCTCGATTGACACCCACCTTTGGAGCCGCTCGATCTGGCACGACACTTGCGCACGGGTCTGTCCCTGCAACATCGATAAATCTAAGTGGCTGAGCTCTGGCCGCGGCAGCCCCGCAAGGCGCCACCTCACCAGGCCCTCAGTGCCCCAATCACTCCCTCAGAGCGACCGATGGTTGGCTGGCAACCGTAACGACAGACCTTGTTTTCCCTCGTGATTGGTATGCAGGACCTACTCCAGAAGTAGCACTGCAGACGCCGCGAGCTTTCTCTCCTAGGAGAATGCGCGTAGTACTTGATTTTTGATGACTTCTAAATTTTTGCAATAAGTATATGAGTTCTTTTGACTAATGTTGAGTCCATGGATTATACACACTTTTACCTTTCCGCCTTTGCCAGCCTCTTCGGTACCGTGCATTGCCCTTTCTCACCTTGAGAGTTGGTGCAAACTTCGCCGGTGCATCCAAATCCCGTGATACGATACACTCTATCACACATAAACCTCCCTATATCTTCCTCAAAACAGCCACCATACCTACCTATTATGGCATTTCCATAGCCATTCCGAGATATATTGCCATGCAACTTTCCACCGTTCCGCTCATCATCATCATGACATACTTTACTTCTGTCATATTGCCATTGCATGATCATGTAGTTGGCATCATATTTGTGGCAAAGCCACCATGCATTATTTTTCATACATGTCACTCTTGATTCATTGCACCATCCCGGTACACCGCCGAAGGCATTCATGTAGAGTCATATCTTGTTCTAGTTTCGAGTTGTAATTCTTATGTTGTAATCAATAGAAGTGTGATGATCATCATTATTAGAACATTGCCCAAAGAAAAAAAAGGCCAAAAGAAAAAAAAGGCCAAAAGAAAAAAAAGGCCCAAAAGAAAAAAAAAGAAAAAGAAAAAAAGGAAAGAAAAAAAAGAATAAATAAAAAAAGGGCAATGTTACTATCTCTTTTTCCACACTTGTGCTTCAAAGTATCACTTTGTTCTCCATGTAGTGAGTCTCATATATTGTGCTTCAAAGTAGCACCATGTTTTTCATATAGTGAGTCTCATAAGTTGTCTTTTTCATACTAGTGGGAATTTTTCATTATAGAACTTGGCTTGTATATTCCTACGATGGGCTTACTCAAATGCCCTAGGTCTTCGTGAGCAAGCAAGTTGGATGCACACCCACTAGTTTTCTTTTGTTGAGCATTCATTTATAGCTCTAGTGCATCCATTGCATGGCAATCCCTACTCCTCATGTTGACATCAATTGATGGGCATCTCCATAGCCCGTTGATTATCCTCGTCAATGTGAAACTTTCTCTTTTTTTGTATTCTCCACACAATCCCCATCATCATATTCTTTTCCACCGTTAGTGCTATATCCATGGCTCACGCTCATGTATTGCGTGAAGGTTGAAAAAGTTTGAGATTATTTAAGTACGAAACAATTGCTTGGCTTGTCATCGGGGATATAGAAGTTGGGAACATCTTTGTGTGACGAAAATGAAGCATAGCCTAACTATATGATTTTGTAGGGATGAACTTTCTTTTGCCATGCTATTTTGAGAAGACATGATTACTTTGATTAGTATGCTTGAAGTGTTACTATTTCTTTTATCAATATGAACTTTTATTTTGAATCATTTTGATTTGAACATTCATGCCACAATAAAGAAAATTACATTAGGAATTATGCTAGGTAGCATTCCACATCAAAAATTCTCTTTTTATCATTTACCTACTCGAGGACGAGCATGAATTAAGCTTGGGGATGCTTGATACGTCTCCAACGTATCTATAATTTTTGATTGTTCCATGCTATTATATTACCCCTTTTAGATGTTTATGGGCTTTATTTTACACATTTATATCATTTTTGGGACTAACCTACTAACCGGAGGCCCAGCCCATGTTGCTGTTTTTTTTGCCTATTTCAGTATTTCGAAGAAAAGGAATATCAAACGGAGTACAAACGGAATGAAACCTTCGGGAGCGTGATTTTTGGAACAAATCTGATCTGGAGAGCTTGGAGTGCAAGTCAAGAAGCTCCCGAGGGCCCCACGAGATAGGGGGCCGCACCCCCCCTGTAGGGCGTGCCCCCTGTCTCATGGGCCCCTCGGGCGGCCACTGACGTACTTCTTCCTCCTATATATACCTATGTACCCCGAAAACATCCAGGAGCACCACGAAACACAATTTCCACCGCCCAAACCTTCTGTATCCGCGAGATCTCATCTTGGAGCCTTCGCCGGCACTCTGCCGGAGGGGGAATCAACCACGGAGGGCCTCTACATCAACATCCTTGCCCCTCCGATGAGTTGTGAGTAGTTTACCACAGACCTATGGGTCCATAGTTATTATCTAGATGGCTTCTTCTCTCTTTTTGGATCTCAATACAATGTTCTCCCCCTCTCTTGTGGAGATCTATTCGATGTAAACTCTTTTTGCGGTGTGTTTGTCGAGATCCGATGAATTGTGGGTTTATGATAACGTTTATCTATGAATAATATTTGAATCTTCTCTGAATTCTTTTATGTATGATTGAGTTATCTTTGCAAGTCTCTTCGAATTATTAGTTTGGTTTGGCCTACTAGATTGGTCTTTCTTGCCATGGGAGAACTTCTTAGCTTTGGGTTCAATCTTGCGGCGTTCTTAACCAGTGACAGAAAGGGTTGCAAGACACGTATATTGTTGCCATCGAGGATAACAAGATGGGGTATATATCATATTGCATGTGTTTATCCCTCTACATCATGTCATCTTGCTTAATGCGTTACTCTGTTCTTATGAACTTAATACTCTAGATGCAGGCAGGAGTCGGTCGATGTGTGGAGTAATAGTAGTAGATGCAGGCAGGAGTCGGTCTACTTGTTATGGACGTGATGCCTATATACATGATCATGCCTAGATAATCTCATAACTATGCGCTTTTCTATCAATTGCTGGAAAGTAATTTGTTCACCCACCGTAATACTTATGCTATCTTGAGAGAAGCCTCTAGTGAAACCTATGGCCCCCGGGTCTATCTCTTATCATATTTGCTTTCCATCTACCTTTATTTGCATCTTTACTTTTTGCATCTATATCATAAAATACCAAAAATATATTATCTTATCATACTATCTTTATTAGATCTCACTTTCGCAAGTGGCCGTGAAGGGATTGACAACCCCTTTATTGCGTTGCTTGCGAGTTCTCAGTTTCTTTGTGTAGGTGCATGGGACTTTTGAGGAGCCTCCTACTGGATTGATACCTTGGTTCTCAAAACTGAGGGAAATACTTATGCTACACTTTGCTGCATCACCCTCTCCTCTTCGAGGAAAACCAACGCAAGCTCAATACGTAGCACACCTCAACATCTGGATTTTCATGCTCAGAAGTAGATTCTTGCCCTTGTTCTTCACTGACATCAACATTGCTTGAAGATGTAAAGTAGTTATTCAAAGAGCCCTTCAGTGCTAGAATTTTCAGATCACTTTCTTTCTTTTTCCTCCTTTTTTCAGCACCCGACAATTGCTTCTTCTTAGGTAACATGGCAGGCTAATGTCCTAAAATCATGAAGAAAAGATCAAAAGAGCATACAAAGAATTAGGAATTTATAGATCGGATGATTGGAACCCTAGACATGTTGCATAGAATGACAAAAAATTGATAGATTGGATTAGAATATGTACGTACTAAATAAAGAATAAATAAACTACTGAGATTTTCAAATTGAGGTTTGGGGATGGACAGGAACATGGATGCGTACCTCTTGACTTCCAATCGGATACGTACTTGACTACTTGTATAGGTATTGCCGTATTGCCGCGGTGCCGGATGTCGGATGGCCGGGCTGCCGCCTGCATGTCGGACTGCTGTGTGGCGGCGACGGTGAGCCAGCGACCGGAGGGCGACGCGGCAAGGGCCAAGGGGCAAGGCACCGAGCGACCAAGAAGGCCGACGGGCAGCAAGGGCGACGAGCCTACGAAGGAAACGTCGAAACGAGCGTGACTCACGGCGCCGCTTCGCCTTCGCGTATCCATCAGCGATCCCTAGCTAGCTATATCTGGGCCACCTAGCCCATCCTATTTCTTTTCTTTAATTCTTTTGTAATTTTCTACTTGCTTTTTGCTGGGCTATAGTATATGTATATACTCCATCATGTGCCCCTCCTTGCCTGGGCCCTGGGCCGTCGCCCTGTCGCCCATGCCCTAGGGCCGTCCCTGGATCTCACCCAAAACTTGAAAACTTCAATCACACAAAACTCAACAAAACCTTCGTGAGATCTGCTAGTATAACAAAGCAAATCACTACTCTAAGTATTGTTGCAAACTCATTCATATTTTATTCTTGCATTATGTCTACTATATTCCAACTTTTCTATGGCTTATGCCCCCCGATAAAGTCCATAGATCTATTAAAATAAGCACACAACGCAAAGAAAACAAAATCTATCAAAACAGAATGGTCTGTAGCAATCTGAAAACTTCGTATACTTCTGTAACTCCAAAAATTCTGAAAAATTAGTACAAGGTGGGCAATTTGTATATCAATCTTGTGTTCAAAATTCAGAATTGTTTCGCACTTCTGTGATTTTTAATAATTCTGTGATTGGCGCACAAAGTTTATGTTTTCCAACAAGATCAAATCAACTATCACCCAACATGATCCCAAAGGCTTTGCTTGGCCCAAACACTAATTAAAACGTAAAAACACAATCAGAACTGAGGCCTAATTTTTCAAACACTCAAGAACAGAAAGAAAAAACAAAAAATAAATTTTATTCATAGGGTTGCCTCCCAACAAGCGCTATCATTTTTTGCCCCTAGCTAGGCACTGGTAATTTTAACGATGCTCGCATGAAAGATAATAATTGAAACACAAAGAGAGCATCATGTAGCATGTGAAAAACACATTTAAGTCTAGCATACTTCCTATGCATAGGCATTTTATAAGCAAACAAATTATCAAGGCAAGCAAAAACTATCATATGCAAGGAAGAAGAAAGAAACAATATCAACCTCAACATAATGAGAGGTGATTTAGTAATATGAAAATTTCTACAACCATATTTTACTGTCTCATAATAATTACATGTAGGGTCATAATCAAATTCAATAATATAGCTATCATATAAATTTTTTTCTTCATGATCGACATGCATACAAGTTTTATAATCTTCCAAGATAGTGGGATTAACATCAATTGAAGTCATGACATATCGAAACCCACTTTTATCGAACATTTCACAAGACTGAACACTCTCCAAATATGTGGGATTATTTTTACGTAGAGTTGACACTCTTC
The DNA here is from genome assembly GCF_002162155.2 of Triticum dicoccoides. Taxonomy (NCBI): domain Eukaryota; kingdom Viridiplantae; phylum Streptophyta; class Magnoliopsida; order Poales; family Poaceae; genus Triticum; species Triticum dicoccoides. The sequence continues at coordinate 261,392,801 of NC_041389.1, forward strand.
TAAACCCACTTTCAATATTATTGCAAACACTATTATCAATATCATATTCATCATGAGGCTTGAATAAATTTTCAAGATCATAAAAAGAATCACCCCAATCATGATCATTGCAATAAGTAGCGGACATAGCAAAATTAGCATCCCCAAGCTTAGGGTTTTGCATATTATTAGCACAATTGACATTAGTAAAATTTGTAATAACATCATTGCAATCATGGCTTTCATTCAAGGAGCTATCAAGTGTGGGTGCAATAGCAATAATTTCATGTTTAACATAAGGAACTATAGCAAGTTCATCTCCATAGGCATCATTAATATTGGCATCATGGCCACAAAAATAAAAAGCATCATGTTCATCAAGAGGGGATAATTCAATTAAATCATCGGGATCATAATTACCCATAGCTTCATGCATATCAATATTTTCTTCCAAAGCAGCGGACATTCTCTCAATAAATTCTTTAACATAGGCATTATGAGCATAGTTTTCATACCAATATTTAAGTATGTCAAAATTTTCAGATTTGTAGAGAGTAATATCATGCTTTTTAATCAAAGAAGCAACTTATAAGCACTTTTAAAAGCAACAAATTCTTCAATTTGTTCAATATCATAGTAACTATAAACCTCCTTGGCATAAGAAGATAAGATTTCATTGTCACTAAACTCACATAGACAGGGGAGGTGTTTTTTTAGCGTTCTTAGAGCAACAAATAAAATCACAAATTTCACATAGATTCCAAGCATAGCATAGCAAACAATTTATTTGATTCCATAAGAGCTTCCCTTTTTTCAGACAAACGATGACGCACAAAATGAGCATGCTCATCTAAAGATTTTCCCTCAAGTAAACTAGTTGGGGTTTCAGCACGAGCACATATGGATCGAAGATGATCTAGGTAGAAAACTTTGAGTGGATCCATATCAATAGATTTTTAGCAAGCAAAGATGCAAGAAAAATAGAAGGCACATGGAAACACAAGCAAACATAAGATCGAACGAGAAAAGGGCGAACAAAAAAGAGGGCGTATAAAACGGCAATTTTTGTGAAGTGGGGGAGACGAAAACGAGAGGCAAATGGCAAATAATGTAAATTGGAAGGAGATGAGATTTGTGATTAGGAACCTGATAGATGTTGATGATGTCTCCCCGGCAACGGCGCTAGAGATCCTTTCTCGATGGCTCATGTCCGCGTCAGTATTTTCCCTGAAGAGGAAGGGATGATACAGCACAACTACAGTAGGTATTTCCCTCAATCATGAGACCAAGTTTATTGAACCAGTAGGAGAACCACACAACACTATGTAAACGGTACTTGAACACAAAGAAAAAATACTTGCAACCCAACGCGAAGGAGGGGTTGACAATCCCCCCCGGGTAAAAGATAGATAAAATTGTAGTAGATTGGATAAATAGATCTTGCGGGAACGCGAGATAAAATAAATAACAAAAAATTGCAGCAAGGTATTTTTGGGTTTTTGGATTAATAGATCTGAAAATAAAATAGGCAAATAATTGATCAGAAAGCAAATATTATAAAGAAGAGACCCAGGGGCCATAGATTTCACTAGTGGCTTCTTTCGAGAAAAATAACATACGGTGGGTAAACAAATTACTGTTGGGCAATTGATATAACTTCAAATAATTATGATGATATACAGGCAATGATCATTATATAGGCATCACGTCCAAGATTAGTAGACCGACTCCTGCCTGCATCTACTACTATTACTCCACACATCGACTGCTATCCAACATGCCTCTAGTGTATTTAGTTCATGGAAAAACGGAGTAATGCAATACGAATGATGAAATGATGTCGACAAGATCTATTCATGTAGGAATAGACCCATCTTGTTATCCTTAATAGCAACGATCAATACCTGTCTTGCACGAGTGTCGGTGTCAAAACCGGTGGATCTCGGGTAGGGGGTCCCGATCTGTGCGTCAAGGCTGATGGTAACAAGAAGTAAGGGACACAAATGTTTACCTAGGTTCGGGCCCTCTCGATGGAGGTAAAACCCTACTTCCTGCTTGATTAATATTGATGATATGGGTAGTACAAGAGTAGATCTACCACGAGATCATAGAGGCTAAACCCTAGGAGCTAGCCTATGATGGTATGAATGTGATCGGCCTTCTAAGGACCAACCTCTCCAGTTTATATAGACACCGGAGAGGGCTAGGGTTTACATGGAGTCAGTTACAAGGAAGGAAATATAATATCCGGATCGCCGAGCTTGCCTTCCACGCCAAGGGAAGTCCCATCCGGACACGGGCCGAAGTCTTGAGTCTTGCATCTTCACGCTTCAATAGTCCGGATGTTGTACACAGTCCGGCTGTCCGGATACACCCTATTCCAGGACTCCCTCAGTAGCCCCTGAACCAGGCTTCAATGACGATGAGTCCAGCGTGCAGTATTGTCTTCGGCATTGCAAGGCGGGTTCCTCCTCCGAATACTCCAAAGTAATTATCGAACACTCAAATCGTGTCTGGATCTGAAAAATGACCTTCGCATACCACCGTAGAGAGAATGATATTTCACAAATGCAATCTGCTGACAACTTTTCCTGACGACGTGACACGTTATTATGATCGGATCCATTATTCGAACCGTTTCCACACAACCAGCTACAACGCATATCACAAGGCAGTTTCTATGACATGTCTTGTCAAAGCAGAGATCGTGTCCCCTTCTTACGGGATTCTCATCAATACGGGCATGGGTAATCTCACCACGCCATTAACCGCGGCGCTTGGGAAACAAGCGATTCCCAACGGGCAAGTGGGGAGGCGCATCGCTTCCAGCGCCTCTATAAAGGGATAAGATTCCCCCATTTTCAGCCACGCCTTCTTCCTCCTTTTCCCACTCTTGCCCCCTCGAGCTCCAGCGCCCAAGCCCAAGTCTTCCCCGCACAGCTAAACATGTCCGGAGCAGGAGGCAAGTGGGTGGCTTCCACCGTCAAGGAGAAGCACATCACCGATCTTCGGGCGGCCGGATACTTGGCCGCGAACATAGCTTACTGTCTACCAGACACCGGGCAGGTCATTCCGACCCCAGGACCCCACGAGAGGGTCGTATTCGTCGCCCACTTCGTCCGTGGACTGGGATTTCCACTCCATCCCTTCGTCCGCGGGCTTATGTTCTACTACGGGCTAGATTTCCACGATCTAGCCCCGAATTTCGTCCTCAACATCTCGGCGTTCATCGTCGTGTGCGAGGATTTCCTCCGCATCCGGCCTCACTTTGGCCTATGGCTGCAAACTTTCTGCGTGAAGCCGAAGGTGGTAAGAGGCCAACAGGCGGAGTGCGGAGGGGCCATGGTGGGCAGAATGCCCAACGTCACATGGCTCGACGGCTCCTCCGCGGAGACCGTAAAAGGATGGCAATCGGGGTGGTTCTACATAACCGAGCCGCGCGGCGCCAACTGGGCGGCGGCCCCCGAGTTCCGATCCGGAGCCCCCATGCGGCTTACCTCCTAGGAGAGGAAGGGCCTGTCCTGGGGCGATTCCACGGAGCTGGCTGGACTCCAAACATGCATCAAAAGCATGAAGGACAAGAACATCAAGCTTGTCGACGTGATCCAGGTCATGCTCATTCGCTGAATCTTGCCCTGCCAGAGGTGGGCAGTCAATCTGTGGGAGTTCGTCCCCACCGAGCACCAAAACTCCAGAGGCTCTACGACATGACACACAAAGGCGCATGGAAGGAGCTGTTCAAGGCCTCCGAAGTGCCTCCTCCGACATCCGAAGACCGCGGGCTTCACGCTGCGCGGGCTCCTAGGCTGGTGAGTTCTTAGACTAACACCGGACCTAGTTCTTCCCGATATATTCACGGGAGTGCCTTAAGTAATTATGCATGTTTATTTCAGGATTACGTGGAGACAGCGGAGTGGGTTTACTGCCCGGCTCCGCTGCCAGAAGACCCAGCAGATGTTCTCCTAACGGAGATGCTGGTCCCGGCGCCGTACAAGGTGCCGGAGAAGAAGGCCGAGAAGAAGGCCCCGGGGATCCGAAAGGGTCTCCAGCGGAAGGTTGTGTCGGAAGCCTCGTCCGAAGACGACGAGGCGGACTCCTCCCACGAAGGGGAGGAGGAAGAAGAAGAAGACGCCCCATCCAGAAAGGATGAGGGGTCCGGGGAGGCGGACCCGAGGGCCGAAAAAGGTCCTCGGCGCCGGGCCGTCATTCCCCTGTCGTCCGATGACGACGAGTCGGATTCCTCCCGCGGAGGCGGGGGGAATCAGGAAGAGATCCTACGTTGCCCCACCGGGGGGAGAAGAAGAGGAAAGCCACCCCAGGAGGGGAGGCTGGGGCGTCCAAGAAGGGGAAGCGGCCCCTTCCGGACTACTCCGCCACGGCCGCTCTCAGCAAGGAGGGGTGGCTGCCTAGGGGGAAGCCCCTAGCGCAATCGTAAGTGTTCGCATTCTATCATGAATTCACTTCACAGTTTTTGTATTTATAATGCCGAACGTATGTGCAGTTCGGCCAGGGATCACCCCGAGGTATCCTCCTCCGGGTCCCTAAGCAATTCGGAGATTAATTCGCTTCGGACGGCCACTACTCCTCAACCCGCGGACGACATAGAGGTGTTGTCCCAAAGGCTCCCAGAGCGGGGGGAGGTGACTCTGGAGACGCCCCGAGGCGGGGTCCCAGACGTCGGACACACGGGGTTCAAGATCCCCGCGGATCATGTCGACGAGAGCCACGGCCAGCCGTGCTCTGAGCCGAACACAATTCCAGAACCTTCGATGGTTCCGGACTCAGGCAGGTGACCCCTCGCTATGGAGGGCGAGCCGTCTGTGTCGCAGACTTCCATTGCGCATGAAGCGCCGGACGGTCTGCTGGAAGCGCTTTGCGGCGCTTCCCTGGACAAAGGGCACCGTAATCTTATGAGTACGGTGATTCGGAAAGTTTCTTTCGCCAAGAGTGGACTAACCGAAGCTTGCACCAGCCTCCTAATAGGCTTCGAGGTAAGTAATAAATATGTGCAACATTACCACCCGATAGGTAGTAGCCCCTCATACTCTATTTGGCATTCGAAAGGAAAAGCCGAGCAGAGGGTCAATTAAAATCTGCAGGAGTCTAATCATAAGTATTATTTTGAATAAGCAGGCTGTGCTGCTTGCTGCTGCTGCCCGTACTGCAGAGGTTGCCGATCTGAAGCGGGACCTGGAGCAGGCGCTGGGAGAGCTCGACCTCACGAAGAGGCAGCTCGAAGAGAACAAGGGTCAGTAATTCCTGTTCTTATGTCTTTAAGGATAGGCAGAATTGGTGGATCTGACAACTAAGTGTCGTGACCGTGTAACAGGGCCCCCCGCCGAAGTGGCGGCCCTGAAGAAGGCATTGTCCAAGGCCGAAGACAAGGCGGCCTCGGAATGTACGGAGCGCGAAAAGCAAAGTGCTAGGGTAGGTGAGGTACAGCAGGAGCTCCAGGACCTCGGCAAGAAATGTGAGTCCATGGAGCATGATCTGAAGGCCAAAGAGGCCGAGCTTGCGAAGGCCCTTATGAGCTTGAAAGACGCCAAGGCCGAAGCCGAAAAAGCACAGCAGGAGATCCAGGAGGCCAAGAAGATAGCAGCGGGTAAGAAGTTCTTTATGCAAAGCAAGCATGTGGAGGAGGCATTTCTATTACTTACTCGAATTCGGAGCTCTCCAGGGGCATTCGCAGACCTGCCATTCAGCATATCAGACGCTACGGAGTTCTACCGTGCACAGGAGGGGAACTCAACGGAGAAGCTATTCTAGTCCCAGTATGCTGGGGCCGAACACCCGATGCCTCTGAGTGACCAACTGAAGCAGTTGGTCGAACTCCACAGGGCGGCCGAACTGGCTATGAAAGGGTTCATAGTCCAGATGTGGCCTGGTGAGCTCGTGCCCAGTAGCTACTTCGGCCTGATCAAGCGGATGGTGGATGCCTGCCCACGGCTTGAGGTGATCAAGCGATCCGTGTGCATCGAGGGTGACCACCGGGCCCTTGCCCGTGTCAAAGTGCATTGGGGCAAGATGGATGCGGAGAAGCTGGTCAAGGACGGACCGCCGGAGGGCAAGGTGCATCGCCATCTCAAGCTGTACTATGATGGCGTTATGAAGGGTGCTCGTCTCGTGGCTGACGATGTACCAAGGACACCATTTTTGAATGAATTCGCTTCTGTCATGTTTGTATTTGAAGGACGAAGTTACTTGCGCTATGTAGCGCTTTTGTTATTCAAAATATTACCTTCCGTGCGGCTGTTTATAAAATCGTGAAAGTAGGCCAGTCGTCGGCTTCCGCCCCTGCGTGACTAGCACTGGGGTGTTCGTGGAAAACCCGGACACTCTTTATCCAAATGTTTGGTCCCTTAAGGAGGTGTCCTGCGCAGCAAACGAGGTAATCGGACTATGCGGCTTTATAACTTTCACTTAGCCATAGAAGTCTACAATTTTAAATTTCGGCGAAGCCCCTAGAATCCGGAAGGCCGAATTGGGGCGCTATATACGCCTTGGTTGGACAAGGCCAATTTATTGCCTAAAGGGGAAAATCTTTAAGGATTTTAGTACCTCTCGAACAGCGACCAGCTCTCGCCACATCATGCCGGTCAGTTTTCGGCTTTCTCTTCTGAGGTGCTCGTCCGGAAGAACCGGGACACAATCGCAGTAGTTCTCCCTGCGCTACCTTAGCCGATATAATGGAACGTAAGGAACCAAAACAAGGGAGCCGGGCTATCCCAACTATAGACCCAAGACATGATTCGAAGCTGATGCATGTAGTGCTATAAGTTTTGGGTGCCACACTATTGAAAGTGTTCAGACTTTTAGTTGCCATATTACGGGGTGTCATAAGAAGCCCCTGGCCGTACCAAGGTGTACGGATGTAATACCAAATAAACATTTATAAGAGAAAAATACTCAAATAAGGATAATAAGCTGACGCTATATATAATCTGCATTTGACGAAAAATATGTTTAAGCATATGTTTACAATGGATGCATTAGGCAGAGATAAAATATGACTATTTGACATGTCCTATCCAGGGGCAAGCCGTGTGCAGATAGATGAAGCACGTATAATGATCGTAAATAGATTCCACTTGGGTATTTCCTTCTGCGCACAACGTCTGTTGCCTCCTTGGGTGTCTCTTCCATATGAGTCCGGCAATTCGGCTCTTCTGAGGATGCTGCACTAACGCGGTGTCCTGAAAGGTAAAAGGGAAAGAGTATGAAGGTATTTAGCGGTTACCTGCATTATCGGCTGAGTCGTTGATGCGCCTCTGCCTATGCCCAAGGTATCTTGAGTGTGTAATTGTGTACGCGTGGCACGAATGCTGCTTTGGAGGGGCTTGAGTGGAGGCCGAACTGCTAATCATGATCTTGACATTCATGTTGATCCTGTTGCGGGGTGCTCCAGACTCGTTTGACAGCGCTCGAAGTTGTCGCCGGATTGGTTTGTCGGAGGAGGCCGCATTGTACTTCTGCCGCGAGGGCTGCCATATGCTCTTCTGTTCGAAGGGAGCGGTCCATATTTCTGTTGACAGTGATGACCCCGCGCAGTCCCGACATCTTGAGCTTGAGATATGCGTAGTGTGGAACCGCATTGAATCTTGCGAATGTGGTCCGCCCGAGCAGTGCGTGGTAGCCGCTGCGGAAACGGACAATGTCGAAGATCAGCTCTTCGCTCCTGAAGTTGTTTGGGGATCCGAAGACCACTTCCAATGTTATAGAACCCGTGCAGTGGGCCTCTACTCCAGGAATAACACCTGTAAAGTTGGTTTTGGTGGGCTTGATCCTTGAAGGATCAATGCCCACCTTGCGCACTGTGTCCTGATAAAGCAGGTTCAGGCTGCTGCCGCCGTCCATAAGGACACGCGTGAGGTGGAATCCGTCGATGATTGGGTCTAAGACCAATGCGACTGAGCGGCCATGACGGATGCTGGTAGGGTGATCCCTACGGTCAAAGGTGATCGGACAAGCTGACCATGGGTTGAACTTGGGGGCGACTGGCTCCATCGCATAGACGTCCCGTAGTGCCCGCTTCTGTTCCCGCTTGGGGATGTGGGTGGCGTAGATCATATTGACCATTTTCA
>NC_041389.1:261401276-261461769 GCF_002162155.2 Triticum dicoccoides
GTCGCAGTGCAGCCCCTTGTTCTTGTTTTCGGCGTTTATCTTACCGGCCTGTTTGACACCCAGCAGTCTCTATTGGTGTGGTTGGCTGGTTTGTCCGGTATGCCATGAATTTGGCACGAGCGCTCTAGTATGCGGTCCAGACTGGACGGTCCCTGATTATTTCTTTTGAACGGCTTTTTCCGCTGTCCAGATTTAGGTCATTTGAATCCGGCGTTGACTGTCGTGTCTTCCGTGCTGTCGCCGTTGTTCCGTCTCTTATGTATGTTGCGCCATGGCTTGCCGTTAGCATCGCGGCCGTCCAAAGTGCCGGAATGTGGCGTGGTGCCGCTACGAGCCAACCAGCTATCCTCACCCGCACAAAAACGGGTCATTAGGGTTGTGAGAGCTGCCATAGACTTGGGTTTTTCCTGGCCGAGGTGTCGAGCGAGCCACTAGTCACGGATATTATGCTTAAAAGCCGCCAGGGCTTTGGCGTCCGGACAGTCAACTATTTGGTTCTTTTTAGTGAGGAACCGAGTCCAGAATTTCCGGGCTGACTCTTCGGGCTGTTGAGTAATGTGGCTCAGGTCATCAGCGTCTGGTGGTCGCACATATGTGCCCTGGAAGTTGTCAAGGAATGCATCTTCCAGGTTTTCCCAACTGCCAATGGAATTTGCTGGCAGGCTATTTAACCAGTGCCGGGCTGGTCCTTTGAGCTTAAGGGGGAGATACTTGATGGCATGTAGATCATCTCCGCGGGCCATGTGAATGTGGAGAAGGAAATCTTCGATCCATACTGTGGGGTCTGTTGTGCCATCGTATGATTCGATGTTTACGGGTTTAAACCCTTCTGGGAATTCATGATCCATTACTTCGTCCGTGAAGCAGAGGGGGTGTGCGGCGCCTCTGTGCCAGGCTATGTGGCTACGCAGGTCGGGTTGGTCTAGGTTGCTATGTTCGGCCCGGCCGGATTTGTTGATGATGTATCCGGCGTGATGGTCGTCGTCGCGCGCTCGGGCGTGCCCCCTCGATCCGTAGATCGATCTTGGCTGTCCTGCTTTATTGTCCAGAATATCTTGCAGGTCGTGCCTGTTGCCCTGAGCCGTAGTGTATCGGCGTGGGGGTGCAGGATGGTATCCGGTTTTGTCCCGGCCACGGGGTGGCCGGTCAGCCGTTTGGCATTCGAGTCCATATTCCTCGGCTGCCAGGACTTCAGTCCATCTATCTGTGAGCAGGTCTTGATCAGCTTGTAGTTGCTGCTACTTCTTCTTCAGGCTCCTTGCAGTGGCTATAAGCCTACGCTTGAAGCACTCCTGCTCCATGGGATCCTCAGGTACACCGAACTCGTCGTCGCTGAGGCTGATCTCGTCTTCGAAGGGGGGCATGTAGTTGTCCTCCTCCAGGTATGTGTTTGTCGCCTGTTCTTCTGGGATGGCCTGCTCGTCTTCCTGTTTGGCCTGCTCAAAGGCGGGCTGATCAGGGTCATATTCTTCTTTGGCGCGATCCGGATTATTTTCGCCTCCGGGGCCGGTGTTGCTATGGCGGGGCTTGGGGCGGCGCCGACGACGCCCATTTTTTGACTTTCTTCCCGAGGGTTGTCTTCCATTGCCTCGTCGCCATTAGTTTCCTTCGGAGTGTCCACCATATATATATCATATGAGGAGGTGGCCGTCCACCGCCCGGTGAGCGGTGGCTCCTGTGATTCTCCTACATCATCGTCCATATCGTCGATGTCTTCGGAGTCGAAGTCAAGCACGTCGGTTAGGTCCTCGATCGTGGCAATGAAGTGGGTGGTGGGTGGCGACGAATTCTGTCATTGTCTGTTTCCCACTCGAGCCGGACATAGTTTGGCCCGGAGTCTCCTGACAAGGAGAGAGACTTCAATAAGTCTAGCATGTCGCCAAAGGGCGAGTGTTGAAAAACGTCCGCCGCGGTGAACTCCATCACCGGGGCCCAACCAGGATCGGCGGGCTTGGGGGCGCGCGGACTGGAACCTGCGTCCAGATATGAATCCAGGGGTCCGGAGTCACAGGTTCCCTCAAAGGTGAAACCTGTGTTCGGCTCCATCGCCGATGAAGGTACGGCCTGCGGGGCGGGGTCCAGCCCTCCATCCTTAGGCGAAGCAACCTGCCCCGGATTTATATCCGAGGCTTCTGCCAGGACGATATCCCGAGCGACGTCTGACAGTAGGTCTAAGCCGTGCTCATCGCAATTGTTCGGTGCTTCTGGCGCTGGCCGGAATCCGTCAGATCAAGTCTCCGCGGATATCCTTCGTGTAGTTCAGGTTTCCGAACATTATTTGATGGCCAGGTGCATAGCTATCGATCTGCTCCAAGTGGCCAAGAGAATTGGCCCGCGGCGCGAAGCCGCCGAACACGAAGATCTGTCCGGGGACGAAAGTCTCACCCTGGATAGCGTCGTTAATGACGATTGAAGGAGCCATCAAGCCTGACAGCGACGTCACAGAGGAACTCTCAATGAAAGCACCAATGTCAGTGTCAAAACTGGCGGATCTCGGGTAGGGGGTCCTGATCTGTGCGTCAAGGCTGAGGGTAACAAGAAGTAAGGGACACAGATGTTTACCCAGGTTCGGGCCCTCTCGATGGAGGTAAAACCCTACTTCTTGCTTGATTAATATTGATGATATGGGTAGTACAAGAGTAGATCTACCACGAGATCGTAGAGGCTAAACCCTAGGAGCTAGCCTATGATGGTATGAATGTAATTGTGATCGGCCTTTTAAGTACCAACCTCTCCGGTTTATATAGACATCGGAGAGGGCTAGGTTTTACATGGAGTCGGTAACAAGGAAGGAAATATAATATCCGGATCGCCGAGCTTGCCTTCCACGCCAAGGAAAGTCCCATCCGGACACGGGCCGAAGTCTTGAGTCTTGCATCTTCACGCTTCAATAGTCTGGACGTTGTACACAGTCCGGCTTTCCGGATACCACCTATTCCAGGACTCCCTCAACGAGCACGACCGAACCCATCACAAAGCACCTCTTCTGTCACTGGGAAAGAACACCGCACTAGCACGACCGAACCCATCACATAGCACCTCTTCCCATGGCAAGAAAAATTGATCTAGTTGGCCTAACTAAACCAAATATTCAAAGAAGAAATACGAGGCTATAAGTAATCATGCATATAAGAGATCAAAACTCAAATAACTTTCATGGATTAAATAGATCTGATCATAAACTCAAAGTTCATTGGATCCCAACAAACACACCGCAAAAAGACTTACATCAAATAGATCTCCAAGAGACCATTGTATTGAGACTCAAAAGAGAGAGAGGAAGCCATCTAGCTACTGTCTACAGTCCCGTAGGTCTACAATGAACTACTTACGCATCATCGGAGAGGCAGCAATGAGGATGATGAACCCCTCCGTGATGGTGTCTAGGTTGGATCTGGTGGTTCTGGAACTTGCGGCGGCTAGAATTGTGTTTCGTTGACTCCCCTAGGGTTTTTGGATTTTCGAGGTATTTATAGAGCAAAGAGGCAGTGCGGGAGGCCACCGAGGTGGGCACAACCCACCAGGGCGCGTCTGGGCCCCCGGGCGCGCCCAGGTGGGTTGTGCCCCCCTCGAGGCACCTCTCTGGTACATCTTTGGCCCAATTTGTTCCTTCTGATCCAGAAAAAATCTCGAAAAAGTTTCACTGTTTGGACTCCGTTTGGTATTGATTTTGTACGAAGTAAAAAACAAGCAAAAAAACAGCAACCGACACTGGGCACTATGTCAACAGGTTAGTCCCAAAAAATGTATAAAGTTTCTATAAAATGATCGTAAAACATCCAAGAATGATAATGTAACAACATGGAACAAGCAAAAACTATAGATACGTTGGAGACATATCAGGATGCTCACCCACTTAGTTTCTTTTTGAGCTTTCGTACACTTATAGCTCTGGTGCATCCGTTGCATGGAAATCCCTACTAACTTGCATCGATATCAATTGATGGGCATCTCCATCGCCCATTAATTTGCGTAGTCGATGTGAGACTTGCTTCTTTCTTTTTGTCTTCTCCACAACCAGCATAGTGTATTCCACCTATAGTGCTATATCCATGGCTCACACTCATGTATTGCATGAAAGTTGAAAAGGTTTGAGAACATCAAAAGTATGAAACAATTTCTTGACTAACACCAGTGTAGTGCATGATGAAATACTTTGTGTGATGAAGATGGAGCATAGCCAGACTATATGATTTTGTAGGGACAACTTTCTTTAGCCATGATATTTTGAGAAGACATGATTGCTTTATTAGTATGCTTGAAGTATTATTTCCTTAATGTCAAATGAGAGACTATTGCTTTGAATCACTCGTATCTTCATATTCATGCCATGATTAGATTATATGATCAAGATTATGCTAGGTAGCATTCCACATAAAAAATTATCTTTTTTATCATTTACCTACTAGAGGACGAGCAGGAATTAAGCTTGGGGATGCTGATACGTCTCCGTCGTATCTATATTTTTTGATTGTTTCATGCCAATATTATACAACTTTCATATACTTTTGGCAACTTTTTATACTATTTTTGGGACTAACATATTGATCCAGTGCCCAGCGCCAGTTCCTGTTTGACGTTTTTTGTTTCGTAGAATATCCATACCAAACGAAGTCCAAACGCGATAAAAACATACAAAGATTTTTTTTGGAATATATGTGAATTGTGGGAATTGGAATCAACGCGAGATGATGCCCGAGGGGCCCAGAACTCCTGGAGACGCCCCCTCCCCAGGGCCCGGCCAGGAGGCTTGTGGGGTCCTTGCAAGGCAGTTGGTGACGTTCTTTTGCCGCAAGAAAGATAATATACGGAGTTCATCCCGATCGGAGTTAAGGATCTCCGTGAATTTAAGAAATAGTGAAAGGCTAGAAAACAGGAGCGTAGAAACAAAAGGAAACAAAGGGAGAGATACAATCTTGGAGGGGCTCCCGCCCCTTCGCTGCCATGGAGGCCAAGGACCATAGGGGAAACCCTCCTCCCATCTAGGGGGAAGTCCAAGGAAGAATAAGAAGGAGGGGCTCTCTCCCCCTCTCTCCTGGTGGCGCCAAAACGTCATCGACGGTGATCTACACCATCAACTTCGTCGCCGTCATCACCAACTCTCTCCCCCTCTATGCAGCGGTGTAACACCTCTTCTCCCTGTTGTAATCTCTACTTAAACATGGTGCTCAACGCTATATATTATTTCCCAATGATGTATGGCTATCCTATGATGTTTGAGTAGATTCGTTTTGTACTATGGTTTGATTGATGATCATGATTGGTTTGAGTTGTATGTTTTATTATTGGTGCTGTCCTATGGTGCTCTCCGTGTCATTCAAGCGTGAGCGATCCCCTCTGTAGAGTTTGCAATATGGTCATGATTCGCTTATGTTGGGTTGCTAGAGTGACTGAAGCTTAAACCCGAGTAAGGGGGTTGTTGCGCATGGGAGTAAAGAGGACTTGATACCTTATAATGCTATTGTTGGGTTTTACTTTAATGATCTTTCATAGTCGCGGATGCTTGCTAGAGTTCCAATCATAAGTGCAGATGATCCAAGTAGAGAAAGTATGTTAGCTTATGCCTCTCCCTCGTATAAAATTGCAATAATGATTACCGGTCTAGTTATCGATTGCCTAGGGACAAATAACTTTCTTGTGACAAAAAGCTCTCTGCTAAAACTAACTTAAATCTAAACAGCCCCTAGCTTTTATTTACGTGTTCTTCATTATCTTGCAAACCTATCTGAGGGAGTCCCGGACTAGGGGGTGTCCGGATAGCCGAACTACCATCATCGGCCGGACTCCAAGACTATGAAGATACAAGATTGAAGACTTCGTCCCGTGTCCGGATGTGACTTTCCTTGGCGTGGAAGGCAAGCTTGGCGATACGGATATGTAGATCTCCTACCATTGTAACCGACTCTGTGTAACCCTAGCCCTCTCCGGTGTCTATATAAACTGGATGGTTTAGTCCATAGGACGGACAACAATCATACCATAGGCTAGCTTCTAGGGTTTAGCCTCCTTGATCTCGTGGTAGATCTACTCTTGTAACCCACATCATCAATATTAATCAAGCAGGACATAGGGTTTTACCTCCATCAAGAGGGCCTGAACCTGGGTAAAAACATCGTGTCCCTCGTCTCCTGTTACCATCCGCCTAGACGCACAGTTCGGGACCCCCTACCCGAGATCCGCCGGTTTTGACACCGACATTGGTGCTTTCATTGAGATTTCCTCTGTGTCGTCACCGTTAGGCTCGATGGCTTCTTCGATCATCAACGACGATGTAGTCCAGGGCAAGACCTTCCTCCCCGGACAGATCTTCATATTTGGCGGCTTCGCACTGCGGGCCAATTCGCTTGGCCAGCTGGAGCAGATCGAAGGCTACGCCCCTGGCCGTCAGGTCAGATTTGGAAGTTTGAATTTCACGGCTGACATCCGCGGGGACTTGATCCTCGACGGATTTGAGCCACAGCAGAGCATGCCGTACTGTCACGATGGGCATGATTTAGCTCTGCCGCCGGACAGTACCCTAGAGGCCGCACTTGAAACCACTCCGATCTTCAATTCGGAGCCAGCTCCTCAGATCGAGGATGGATGCCTAGACACCGCCTCGGGGGCTGCAACCTCTACGGCGATAGAGCCGAACACTGACTTCGTCCCTCATAAAGCTCGTGACTCCAAGGTGTCGGACTCCTCGCCGGACTCCGAACCTCCCGCACCCGCCTCGATCGAATCCGACTGGGCGCCGATCATGGAGTTCACCGCAGCGGACGTCTCTCAACACTCACCTTTTGGCGACATCTTGAGTTTGCTAAAATACCTCTCGTTATCAGGAGAGACCTGGCCAGATTGTGGTCAGGACGGCTGGGATGCGGACGACGAAGAAATTCAAAGCCCACCCACCACCCACTTGGTAGCCGCTGTCGACGATTTAACTGACATGCTAGACTACGACTCCGAGGACATCGACGGTATGGACGACGATGCCGGCGACGACCAAGAACCAGCGCCTAACGAGCGCAGGAAAGCCACCCCATCCCACAACGTATGCATGGTGGACACACCAGAAGGAAGCGACAATGAGGAAAATCGGGACGTGGCGAAGGATAACTCCCCCAACAGACAAACAAAGTGGCGACGCAAGCGCCGCCCGAAGACCGGCATTGACAAAAACGGTACCCATATGGACCCGGCCCTAGAGAAGGCGAAGCAGTGGACGACGCACATGTCAACAAGCAGCCAGCCGGACATGAACCGGTCAAGCAACCCATTCCCGGCGAAGATGATCTCACATCACCAGAGCATATGAATCTCCATAACAGGCTCATCGCCTGCAAGAAGTTTGAAGAAGCAAAAGCGGAAGCTCAAAACAGCGGAAGACACACTCAGAATGAGATGGAGCAAAGTACTCAACACCGCAGATAAATATGGCACTAGTCACCAGACAAAGAGCTACCCGAAGCGCAAGCTGTTGCCCGAATTTGACGAGGAGGCCTTTGAGCCCCCGCAGTCAAAAAAGAAAGGGGCCGCCTGGCCGGATAGATGACCAGATGACAGGCCAAGAGCAACACGGGCCGCCACACACAAGCCGACATATGATTAGCATAAAGATCTTCAGAAAAAGGATAACCCGGCCAGGTCTATGAATGGGCCAAAAAAGAAGACTCCAGGAAGTAACACAACCAGCCGAGCATTTGAAGACAACGGCACACCCAAATACAAGGGCGCCGCACACCCACTATGTTTTACCGATGAGGTACTAGATCATGGATTTCCAGCGGGATTTAAACCCATAAACATAGAGGCATACGACGGAACAACAGACCCCGGAGTCTGGATTGAGGATTATATCCTACACATACACATGGCAAGAGGAGACGATCTCCATGCCATAAAATACCTTCCCCTCAAGCTCAAAGGGCCGGCCCGGCATTGGCTTAAAAGCCTCCCAGAAAATACGATTGGGAGTTGGGAAGAGCTTGAGAATGCGTTTCGAGCAAATTTTTAGGGGACTTATGTACGGCCTCCGGATGCAGATGATTTAAGTCACATAACTCAACAGCCCGGAGAATCTGCACGCAAATTCTGGAACAGGTTCCTCACTAAAAAGAACCAAATAGTCGACTGTTCGGACGCTGAAGCCTTAGCAGCCTTCAAACACAACGTCCGAGACGAATGGCTTGCCAGACACCTCGGCCAGGAAAAACCAAGAACAATGGCCGCACTAACAAGTCTCATGACCCGCTTTTGCATGGGGGAAGACAGCTGGTTGGCTAGATGCAGCACCAGCGACCCGAGTACATCCGAAATCATGGATGGAAATGGGAAATCACGACGCAAAAAAGATCAGCGCTGGAACAAGGAGAATGGCCCAAATAGTACGGCGGTCAACGCCGGATTCAAAAGCTCTCGGCCGAACAACCAAACACTGCCCTTAAAGGATAACAGTGACGAGCTATCCAACCTCAACAAGATTCTGGATAAACTGTGTCAAATACACGGTACCTCCGGGAGGCCTGCAAACCATACCCACAGAGATTGTTGGCTCTTCAAGCAGTCCGGCCGACTTAACGTCGAACACAAAGGGCTCGACACACCAAGTGAAAGTGACGAAACCCAAAAGCAGCGCTCCGGAAACCAAAAGACTTTCCCATTAGAAGTCAAAACAGTGAACTCACTTCACGTGATAACACGCAGCGCGGCCCCTGCTATACAAGGACACCGTCCGCAGACTGGGGATAGAACCCACCAAAATTCGCCATAGCAAGCACTTCCTTCAAAGGAGTGACGCCAGGCCTTTTCAGCCAATTTTACAGGCTCTATACCACTAGGGGTCGTGTTCGGTTCATCCGACAACCTCCATCGCGAAAAGCTCACCCTCCATCGCCCCATTTAGCAGTAGCCCTTAAGCACTACTGGGGAGTGCAGCTTTCGCCCGCTTCAATGCAATACCACATTACGCGTCTCTTACGCTTAAAAATGCCCGGTCCACGTGGCATATTCTTAAGACTCTAGGTGTCTCTCGACCACGGAGAATGTGCGGCTGCCTAGACAGCCACACAATATTCCGACCTTGCAGGTCAAAGCCCCTAAAAACAGGTCATTTAGACCTCGGACATGGTTAGACGAGTCCGACGTAACTTAACAAGGGGCTTCCCAGCCGCATACCCCTTTTTTTAGGGGGCCGCGTGCATAAATGATGAAAGCTAATAAAGCTCAACTTTCTTCATCTTCCAAATTATACTTTATTTTGATACACTTTTTGCACGATATTTCTTAGAAACTAAGTCCTTCTCTTTTAAAGATGAAGCACATGCTACACCCGTCCAAACTACAGCACAACGGAGACACAGGCGCAGACGTGCAGTAGGGACCCGTTGCAAGGATTCTTTTCAGATTAAGACCCTGCGTAAACCTTTCTCACTGCCTCTTGTTGATAAACATCCCCTGGTTTCTTACCAGAGCCGAGGAGGAGGCTGGCGTTTTGGCATCGGCCGCGTCAGAAGTTCCCGCCTGTACCTGGACACCAGGGGCTTAGGGCTTTTATTCTGCCCGATATCATAAAGACCGAACACCTCAGGGAGTGTTCGGCGTCTCGAGTTAGGCCTTATATGCATCAGCTCCGAATCATGTCTTTGGTCAAATGTTGGGTTTGCCCGGCTCCTGTGTTTTGCTGCCTTACGTTCCGTATCATCGGCTAACGCGGCACCAGGAGAACTACTGCGATTGTGCCCCGGTTCGGCCGGGAGAGCACCTCAGTAGAGAAAGCCGAAAACTGACTGTCATGATATAGCGAGAGACTGGTCAACCACTCGATCGGCCATTGGAATGTTTAGAATTCCTCCTCTTTGACGAAGGACCGCTTCCCGGTCAGGCACATACGCGCCCCAAGTTCGGAGAAGCGCAGTGCCATCAGGGGCTATATAGTAGCCCCACATTCGAGCTCCTATGGCTAAGTGAAAGTGATAAAGCATTATAGTCTGGTTGCCTAGTTTGCTATGCTATCACCTCCTTAAAAGGACCAAGACGTTGGATTAAGTGTGAAAAAGCGTTTTTCTTTTTGCAAACACCCCCGCACCATGTGCGTGGGGGCTGAAGCCAAAGACTGCCATCTTTCAGATTATACATACATATACGGCCGCACAGGAGATAGTTCAATACTTGAACACACAAGTATAAAAAGTCATTGCATTATAAACATGATCTTAGAAATCATACATGTCATTCAAACATAACATCTTTCGAGCACTGCGACTCTATTATACGAGTGCCCTGCAGGACTTCCTCAAAGTAATGCTCGGTGGGGAATCGGCTTTTGTCCGAACCCCGGGATGCAACAGCGGTGACATCCATCTCCGCCCAGTATGTTTTACCACGGGCGAGAGCCATCCGCGCACCTTCTATGCATGCCGACCGCTTCATCGCCTTAATATGCGGCACTGCCCCAAGGAATTCCTGCAACAAGCCAAAATAACTCTTTGGCTTGGGCCTTTTCGGCCATAGATGAGTTACCACATCCGTCATGGCCAGTCCAGACAATCTATTCAGCTCAGCCCACTCAACCAGCCGATCACTCAATGGAAGTGGACGCTCCAGACTATGGAATTGAGACCAGAAAAGCTCTCCCATTTCATGATCCTCCTGGCTTCGAAAGTGCACGACTGCGTCAGCCGCACTCGCCGCCAAGTCCAGATAAGGATCCTCCGCACCGTATAATCGGCCCAGCTGAGCATACTTCGGATCCGTGAACTTCCTACGCAGCATAAAGGGCTTTCCAGCCACAATGTCTCCAACCTGACGCAGTTCCTCCTTTATAGCCCGCATCGCACTACGGGCATCCGTGGCCTCGGCATCGGCCTTCTTCAGGTCCTCTTGCTCCGCTCGGCGTTCTCCTTCAAGAACTTCCAGGCGGTCGGTAGCAACTCTTAATTTCATGGCCATTCCAGCCATCTCCTCCCTGCTTCGGCAGTGAGCAGCCTTCTCGGCTTCTAGCCCTTCCCGCTGCCTTCAAGGCAGCCGCCTTGCTTTTTCTGGCTTGCTCCTTGGCCCGAGCAAGTTCTGCTCGAAGGTCCTCCACAGCAGCAGCACCATCTGCATCTAAGCATACAATTTGTAAGGAATGGGCGTCAGCTCCCTTACTAACCAACCGCGGGGCAACCACATACCTTGTGACTCATCAAGTCGTCTATTGACCAGCGAGATGTCCACATCTGCAGCGTCGAGTTGCTTCTTCTGCTCGGCCAATTCATCTGGCTGGCTGGCCACCGAACGTTCCGCCACCTGCATGGGAAAGGCGACAGTTCATAACCGAGATTACGATCCTAGGCACGCTGTCGTTTTCGACAGCATGCCAAGTCTCGGGGGCTACTATCTATACAGGGCGCACTTCATGTGCAAAACTGTCAACAGGTATGTCAGTTTTTGCGTACCTCAAATCCCGTCAGTAAACTTCCGACGGCCTCATACAACCCGGTTTTGGCAGACGAGATCCTCTCAATCACATCACCCATTAATGTGCGGTGATCTTCTGAGATGGACGCCCTCTTAAGCAAATCCTGCAGCTCCACCGGCCGTACTCTAATGGGCGCCGAACTCTCCGGTCCCGCCGGATTCGGGGAGACCCTCCGCGACGACACCTCAGGGTCGTCCGCCCCGCACGATGGGGCGGCAGATGAAGGCATTTCGCTTTCCATCATCTCCGGACGAAGGTCTCCCGAAGATGAGCTGTGCTGAGATGGGCTGGGATCCGAACTACAAGGTAAAAACTTCGTTACCTTTAGACATTAAGCAGGGGTGTCTGATAATTATAAAATCCCCCTTTTTTCACTTACGGCTCGTTAGAGGGCTGATTCCTCCGAGGAGACAGTACGGCCAGGGCGCTTTCTAGCGCAGGACCTTCCGGTACAAATGTCTTTCCCTGCTTTGAGGCCTTGGCCTCCGGGTCTTCAGAAGCGTTCCTCTTCTCCCCCTGGAAGGAGGGACTCTCAATTCCTCCCTTACTAAACGCCTCCTTGGCAGAGGTGACAGTTTCCCCGTGCCCCCCTTCGCCCTCATTCGAAGGTGCAACCTCCAACATTTTGATTAACACGGGATCCTGCATGGTCTCAGGGAGGGGGGCCGGACACCGTATCAGTTTTGCTTGCGCTATCCACTCCTGTCCAAGGATAGCTGGTTAAAAGGCAAGCTCATGATAAATAAATGGATGGTGTGTCCGGACACAGGGGTACTTACTTGAGTATCTGGGCGATTGCAGCTTAGGTCAGCGTCCTCGGTCAATTCCGGATGCGTCTCTTGCGATCCGAAGAACAGTTTATACATCTCCGTGGGAGTCAAACCCATGAAGTGTTGAAGAGCTCGCGGCCCCTCCAGATTAAATTCCCACAGATGGAGGGGGCGACGTTTGCAGGGCAATAGGCACCGGATCAACATGACTTGCACCACTGCGACCAGATTGATCTCCCTTTCTTGGAGGACTCGAATCCGGTCCTGCAACAAGGGGACGTCTTTGGGCGGCCCCCAGTCACGCCCCTTGTCGACCCATGACGTCAGGTGCTGTGGAGAGCCCGAGCGAAAGACGGGCGGCGGCTTCTGCCTGCTGCCCCGCGGAGTGGTGATATAAAACCACTCCTATTGCCACAAGCCGAGCTTCTCTTGGAAAGAGCCCTTGGGCCATGGAGCTTCGGCCCTCTTGCTTATAACTGCCCCACCGCACTCTGCCTGACGCCCCTCAATCATCTTCGGCTCCACGTTGAAGGTTTTGAGCCATAAGCCGAAGTGAGCGGTAGTGCGGAGGAAGGCTTCACAGACGACAATGAATGATGAGATATGGAGGATGGACTCCGGAGCCAGGTCATGGAATTCCAGCCCATAGTAAAACATGAGCCCCCTCATGAAGGGATCCGTCGGGAAGCCTAAACCCCGACGGAAGTGAGACATGAACACGACGATCTCGCCAGGCTCGGGAGTTGGGATAACTTGCCCTCGGGCAGGCAGCCTATGCGAAATCTCGTAGGTTAAATACCTGGCATCTCTCAGCTTTAGCACGTCCTCCTCCGTGACGGAGGAGGGCATCCACCGGCCTTGTAGATCAGGACCGGACATTGTCGAGGATCGAAGGTACCTGAATTCGGAGCCCTGGGTGTTGGAACTCAGGGAGAGGGGCGGATTCGATAGAGGATTGAATAAAAAGAACAGGCCTTGGTCTCATTATAAAGAGGAAGAATACCAAGAGCCGTCCCCGTGACCGTTTGAAACCTGCCTTCGATGGAGGGGGTGTGGCAACGGGCGCGGTTGGGTTACCCACGTCCGCATTGATGGGAATCCTGGAATAAGGGGAACACGATCTCTGCTTCGACAAGATGTGCCAAGGAAACCGCCTCGCTAAACGCGCTGAGGTGGAACAATAAAAACAATTCGAGTAAAGGCTTGGAAGTGGTGTGACGTCACGCCACATGATCCTGGTGTAATATTATTCTCTCTACGGTGGTATGTGGAATTTATTTTTGCAGAGCCGGACACTATCCTGGTGTTCACAATCTTCTATAAATTATTCTGGGGAGGAACCCGCCTTGCAATGCCGAAGACAATATATGTGCCGGACTCATCGTCATTGAAGCCTGGTTCAGGGGCTACTGAGGGAGTCCCGGACTAGGGGGTGTCCGTATAGCCGAACTACCATCATCGGCCGGACTCCAAGACTATGAAGATACAAGATTGAAGACTTCGTCCCGTGTCCGGATGGGACTTTCCTTGGCGTGGAAGGCAAGCTTGGCGATACGGATATGTAGATCTCCTACCATTGTAACCGACTCTGTGTAACCCTAGCCCTCTCCGGTGTCTATATAAACCGGATGGCTTTTGTCCATAGGACGGACAACAATCATACCATAGGCTAGCTTCTAGGCTTTAGCCTCCTTGATCTTGTGGTAGATCTACTCTTGTAACCCACATCATCAATATTAATCAAGCAGGACGTAGGGTTTTACCACCATCAAGAGGGCCCGAACTTGGGTAAAAACATCATGTCCCTCGTCTCCTGTTACCATCCGCCTAGACGCACAGTTCGGGACCCCCTACCCGAGATCCGCCGGTTTTGACACCGACACTATCCCTTTACACCTACAAAGTACTTCTAGTTTCATACTTGTTCTAGGTAAATCGAATGTTAAGTGCACATAGAGTTGTATCGGTGGTCGATAGGACTTGAGGGAATACTTGTTCTACCTTTATCTCCTCATTGGGTTTGACACTCTTACTTATCGAGAAAGGCTACAATTTATCCCCTATACTTGTGGGTTATCAGCGCACATGCTTTTCAAAATGAACATAGAAACATTAGCTGACCAACTAAACGTTCTTTGTTTTAGTAATATCAGCATCATATCAGATTCGTATTTCAACAACTAAGCTTTGGAATTATGAGTGGCATGTTGTTTCGCTTGATGGGTTGAAGTCTTGAGGAGCAATGCTAGCACGAGACGAAGGGGGAAAACCATAAGCTTTATGAGTATAGTGACCATTGAGGGAGTCCTGGATTAGGGGGTATCCGGATAGCCAGACTATATACTATGGCCGGACTGATGGACCGTGAAGATACAAGACTCAAGACTTCGTCCCGTGTCCAGATTGGACTCTCCTTTGCGTGGAAGACAAGCTTGGTGATCCGGATATTAGATCTCCTTCTTTGTAACCGACTTTGTATAACCCTAGCCCTCTCTGGTGTCTATATAAACCGGAGGGTTTAGCCCGTAGAGGAACAATCATAATCATCATAGGCTAGCTTCTAGGGTTTAGCCTCTATGATCTCATGGTAGATCAACTCTTGTAATACTCATATCATCAAGATTAATCAAGTAGGAAGTAGGGTTTTACCTCCATCGAGAGGGCCCGAACCTGGGTAAAACATCGTGTCCCCTGCCTCCTATTACCATTAGCCTTAGACACACAGATCGGGACCCCCTACCCGAGATCCGCCGGTTTTGACACCGACATTGGTGCTTTCATTGAGAGTTCCTCTGTGTCGTCGCGATAAGGCTTGATGGCTCATCTTGTTGTCAAGGACAAAATCACCTCTGGGGGAGCCCTGGTGGTAGGCCAAACTCTCCGATTAGGCGGCTTCGTTGTGACCGCCCGATCGCCTGCCGCGCCGACGATGACTTCTCGGGTCATCAAAAACAGCCTCCACGTCAATTCGGAACTCGCCGAACAGATGGATCCAATGGAGCTATCTTTCCTTAATGAACTCCTGGATCACATTGCTGCTTTGGGAGTCGCTACAGACTATGATTGGATCGGGCTTAAACCCGACCAAAGGGATATTAAATCCCCACCGGTCACCCACGAGATAGCGGTAGTGGAAGAGCCACACATGGATTATCCCTCTACTTTGAGGATGAACTATGTCCGGATTACCGAGCTCTCTGAGCCGGATACCCGTTCGCGGGAGGACATGACCCAGGCCCCGAAGTTAGAATCGGGCAACGGGCTGAACGAATCGGGCAACATCCCGGAGCCCGAGCTGCCAAGCCCGGAAGCTCCTCTGCCCCTGGGTGTTAGATCGGATCAAAATCCAAATTTAACCACGCCCACCCACCCAGACTTAAGCCGTCTCTCCCATATCAGACAAGAGCCTCAAGAGACAGTACATCATTACTGGGCCAGATTCCTCATGATAAACAAGGTCAAGGACTGTCACGAGGAAGACGCAATCTCACTTTTCTGCAAAAATTGCATGAACAAAGGGATCCTCAATGCTATAAGTCGCCATGACATAATACACTTTGCCGACTTAGCAGCCATAGTACAGGAGTACCGTGCGATGGAAAGCGCCTGGAAAACCCAAACAGACTTTTGGGATAATCCGGCTCTCACTAAACTCTTCGTCCGAGCTAAAAGGGCAAACTCTCGTAAGTTACCTGATCCAATTCCCAAAAAACCAAGGCCCACTCCAGGGCGTGGAACTGTATTGGAAGAATGGCTCAATGGGCCATGCAAAATTCACAGCACGCCAGATTACGCCAATGCATAGCCTTAGAGCATGTTGGATACTCCGGCAGGTAGCAAAAAGCGGCGAGGATCTTCTTGTAAACCATTAAGCAGAGCAACATCCCGCCGAAGACAACAATGCGGTACTGACAGTCTTCAAGACTTTCTCCTCAAATAATAAGCGCAAGCAAGCTCATCGAAATTTCCTTGAAATCTGCCACGTGGCAAAAGTAAATCCGTGGAGCGACACTGCTATAACCTTCAGTGCTAGTGACGAACCTCAATGCCAGATAGTCCGGGTACCAGCCGCTTTGGTCCTTAGCCCAATCGTGGACGGCTTTTGGCTCACTAAAGTACTCATGGACGGCTGAAGCGGATTAAAGTTGTCTATGAAGAAACGCTCAACAAGACGGAAATTGATAAAAGCCGCATTAAGCAAAGCGGCACGACCTTCAGGGGAATCATCCCTAGTCGGGAGGCACGATTTGCGGGAAAAATCACACTCGATGTGGTATTCGGCACCCCGGAGAATTATAGGTCCGAAGAAATCAGGTTCCAAGTAGCCCCTTTCAGCAGCGGATACCACGCCCTTTTAGGGCGGGACGCATTCACAAGCTTTCAAGCTATACCCCACTACGGGTACATGAAGCTTAAAATGCTCGGACCCAATGGAATCATCACTCTAGCTAGTGATCTGGACGTCGCACTCCGTGCCGAAAATAAAACTGCAGCACTAGCCCTGGAAGCATTATCCGAAGCCCTAGCGACGGAAGAACTAACAATGCGGTCTTCATGGCATCCCGGAAGCTACGACACTACTTTCAAGAGTGTTTGATTACGGTGGCCTCTGAAGTACCACTCAATTGTTGGGGAACGTAGCAGAAATTCAAAAAAATTTCCTACGAATCACCAAGATCTATCTATGGAGAGACCAGCAACGAGTAGAAGGGAGAGTGCATCTAGATACCCTTGTAGATCGCTAAGCGGAAGCGTTCAAGTGAACGGGGTTGATGGAGTCGTACTCGTCGTGATTCAGATCACCGATGATCAAGTGCCGAACGGACGGCACCTCCGCGTTCAACACACATACAGCCCGGTGACGTCTCCCACGCCTTGATCCAGCAAGGAGAGAGGGAGAGGTTGAGGAATACTCCATCCAGCAGCAGCACAATGGCGTGGTGGTGATGGAGGAGCGTGGCAATCCCGCAGGGCTTCGCCAAGCACCATGGGAGAAGAGGAGGAGGGAGAGGGGCAGGGCTGCACTAACGAGAGATCAAATCATGTGTTATGGGCAGCCCCATGCCTCAATATATATAGGGGGAGGGGAGGGCTGCGCCACCTTTAGGGTTTCCCACCCCAAGGGGCGGCGGCCAGCCTCCAGATGGCATCTGGTGCGGCGGCCAAGAGGGGAGGGAGGAGTCCATCCTCCCCAAGGCACCTCGGAGGTGCCTTCCCCCTTGAGGACTCTTCCCTCTAGGGTTCCCTAGGCACATGGGCCTCTTGAGGCTGGTGCCCTTGGCCCATGTAGGCCAAGGCACACCCCCTACAGCCCATGTGGCCCCCCGGGGCAGGTGGCCCCACCCGGTGGGCCCCCGGGACCCTTCCGGTGGTCCCGGTACAATACCGATGACCCCGAAACTTGTCCCGATAGCCGAAACAGGACTTCCTATATATAAATCTTTACCTCCGGACCATTCCGGAACTCCTCGTGACGTCCGGGATCTCATCCGGGACTCCGAACAACATTCGGTAACCACATACAAGCTTCCTTTATAACCCTAGCGTCATCGAACCTTAAGTGTGTAGACCCTACGGGTTCGGGAGACATGCAGACATGACCGAGACGTTCTCCAGTCAATAAACAACAGTGGGATCTGGATACCCATGTTGGCTCCCACATGTTCCACGATGATCTCATCGGATGAACCACGATGTCAAGGACTCAATCGATCCCGTATACAATTCCCTTTGTCTAGCGGTATTTTACTTGCCCGAGATTCGATCGTCGGTATACCGATACCTTGTTCAATCTCGTTACCGGCAAGTCACTTTACTCGTTCCGTAACACATCATCCCGTGATCAACTCCTTGGTCACATTGCGCATATGATGATGTCCTACCGAGTGGGCCCAGAGATACCTCTCCGTTTACACGGAGTGACAAATCCCAGTCTCGATCCGCATAAAACAATAGATACTTTCGGAGATACCTGTAGTGTACCTTTATAGTCACCCAGTTACGTTGTGACGTTTGATACACCCAAGGCACTCCTACGGTATCCAGGAGTTACACGATCTCATGGTCAAAGGAAGAGATACTTGACATTGGCAAAGCTCTAGCAAACGAACTACACGATCTTTGTGCTAAGCTTAGGATTGGGTCTTGTCCATCACATCATTCTCCTAATGATGTGATCCCGTTATCAACGACATCCAATGTCCATAGCCAGGAAACCATGACTATCTGTTGATCACAACGAGCTAGTCAACTAGAGGCTCACTAGGGACATATTGTGGTCTATGTATTCACACGTGTATTACGATTTCCGGATAATACAATTATAGCATGAATAAAAGACAATTATCATGAACAAGGAAATATAATAATAATACTTTTATTATTGCCTCTAGGGCATATTTCCAACATCAATGACATAATAAACAACCGCGACGCCACGGGATGGATTGCTAAATGGGCTATCGAGCTCCTTCCGTTCGACATAACATACAAACCGCAGCGGGCCATTAAGTCGCAAGTATTGGCTGACTTTGTCGCCGAATGGACAAAAGCCGAACTCCCTAAAGAGTACGGCGCGTACTCTAATTGGATCATGCACTTCAACGGCTCTAAAATGCTGGCCGGATTGGGAGCGGGTGTAGTCCTGACATTCCCCACCGGAGACACGGTCCAATACGTACTCCAAATATTATACAAAGACTCCAATAATGCAGCCGAATACGAGGCTCTGTTGCATGGTCTTCGGATGGCAGTCTCTATGGGCATTCAACGCCTGGAAGTGCGCGGGGACTCAAACCTCGCAATATCACAAATAAACGGAGATTTTGATGCCAAGGATCCGAAAATGGCGGTCTACCGCAATGCCGTCCTCAAAATGTCAGCTCGGTTCGAGGGGCTCGAATTCCACCATGTGGCCCGAGAAAACAATCAAGTGACGGATATCCTCGCCCGCATCAGCGCTAAACGCGACCCTGTCACACCTAATATATTCTTGGAAAGGCTGTTCAAGCCATCCGTGGTATGGGAAGGGGAGTCTAGCAACACTAGTCCGGTTCCGAATACAACCCCAGATTCCGAACCATCTGACGTAATCGGGGGCTCCGCCACCGAAATAACACCTTCGGCCCACGAAATCATGGCTGTAATCGCCCTGTGGACCGAGCCTTTCTTGGCCTACCTAAATAGGCAGGAGCTTCTCGAGGACCAAAATGAAGCACGTTGTATTGTGTAGCGTTCCAAGGCCTACAAAGTCCATGAGGGAGAACTCTATAAGAAAAGTGCCACCGGAGTGCTCCAAAGATGCATCTCCGAAGAGGAAGAGCGGCAGCTCTTGGATGAAATCCATGCCGGACTCCACGGGCACCACACTGCGGCTCGGGCACTTGTCAGCAAAGCCTTCCGTACAGGTTTTTATTGGACGACAACCCGGGCAGATGCACAGGACCTTGTCCAACACTGCGTCGGTTGCTAGCTCTTTGCCAATCAGAGCCATATGCGCACTACCGCTGTCCAAACAATCCCCATAACTTGGCCCTTCGCGGTCTGGGGGATGGATATGGTCGGATCTCTTAAAGGGGGAAGCCATAAGAGAAAAAATACTTATTGGTCATGGTGGACAAGTTCACCAAATGGATAGAAGCCAAACCAGTTAAAACGGCTGAATCCTGACCAGTGATAGACTTCATATCAGGGGTTGTACACCGTCACGGCGTCCCCCACAGCATCATCACTGACAATGGCTCAAACTTCACAACCGATGAAGTGAAAACTTGGTGCGGCAACATGGGCATTAAGCTCGATTACGCCTCCGTCTATCATCCCCAAACAAACGGCCAGGTTGAACGTGCAAATGGTCTCATCATGAGCGGCATCAAACCCAGACTAGTGCGATCCTTGACAGAATCGGACACTCACTGGGTCGAGGAGCTCAACTTCGTACTCTGGGGCCTGCGGACCACACTGAATTGCACCACCG
Organism: Triticum dicoccoides; assembly: GCF_002162155.2. Classification (NCBI taxonomy): domain Eukaryota; kingdom Viridiplantae; phylum Streptophyta; class Magnoliopsida; order Poales; family Poaceae; genus Triticum; species Triticum dicoccoides. The sequence goes on from NC_041389.1 coordinate 261,421,462, forward strand.
GATACACACCATTTTTTATGGGGTACGGCGCAGAAGCAGTACTACCTTGTGACATAATCCATGACTCACCTCGCGTGCGCATGTACGAAGAGAAGGAAGCTAATTTAGATTGGCAGGACAACCTAGATGCCCTGGAGGAGGAGCGCGACGTCGCAAAAGCCCATTCCGCATTCTATCAGCAGCAGGCTCAAAGGTATCAAAGCAGAGAAGTGCGGGCCAAAACTAATAACGTTGGCGAACTCGTTCTACGCTTACCGGAGAAGAAGAAGGACAAGCTCAAACCTAAGTGGGAGGGTCCCTTCATTATCGGTAAAGTTCTCACCGGAGGAGCGTACCACCTGCGTAATGCATCCGATAACAGACTCGAGCCAAACCCATGGAACGCAGCCAGACTCCGGAGATTCTACGCCTAGTGCTGAACTCGGTGTTTGTCTCCTTACCCCCGCTCTTTTAATTATGCCCCCCCTTTTTCCTTTCTCGCCCTTTTTCCCTTCTTCACACAAAGTATTCAATATAGTGCGGATGCTCGGATCACTCCGGCCGCACTATGTGTGTTCATTGTACCTGGGGGCTTCCTATATGGAAGCTAACTATAATTACTTTTATGGCTTCCTGCCTATCACATATGCGTTCTTTTCCCATATGTGCCTTTTCTTCACCATTATATGCATCGATATGACTTAAGATGTGGCCATGCTGGGTTGCCTGGCTCTTGTGTTTATGCCATACGTTCCCGTTAATTCGGCTAGGGCATAAGGGGAGCACCTCTGCGATTGTTACTGTCGGTTCAGCCGGATGTGTACCTCAGACTGGGTGAAGCCGAAAGCTAGCGTTCTTAAGGGAATATTCGATCGGTGAACAAAAGATGTTTCTTTCATTTATTACAACGTGAATCCCCAGATGTATTGTATCCTGCATTTCTGTTCGCAGTTCGGACATGCACATCGATGCATGCGTACCCAGGGAAAGGAACCCCTAACGGAACTATTCTCCCTGGAAGATGTTTCTTACTACCCATGTAATATAACATAACTAGTTGGGTACTTGTCTGTTCAAGCACTTATGACCCCTACGTCTGGTTTCCACGCATACCCCGGTTTTGCATAACTGAGCGGGTATTCGGACACACCCCGGACTGTCGGATCCGGGGGCTAAAGCGAAAAGGTCTGCCATGACAAAAGATTTTTAATCCGGCTAGGGACTACATATGTCCATTGAATTACATAGTTACTTGGACTGGCTATATTCTTCCTCTATACCATCGAACAGGCTCTCTAGCTTGCAATCCTGTTGGGAATACTTTGCGGCTAACGCTACCTGGTCATACACCAGACTCATGGGAATCTCTTGCACATCTGGCCCCGCCGGTCCGACTTCGGCCATATGGTTCGGGTCAAGCTTGGTGTATCGCGTCTTCACCATGGCCCAGGCTTCACTTGCACCTTGTCGGCAGGCTCATACCTTTCACAACCGGAAGCGCTGCTGTGCTCCTTGCAGCATATCCATGAGCTCCCCCATGCCTCCTGGCAGGGAAGTGGATGGCCACCAGGGCCTAGGCAATACCCTGCATCACCTACCGAACTCGTTCGTGCAGCTGTGAGAGATCTTGCAGTAAATCACCTGCGGACCCGGGCATCTCCTGTTCAGGACGGCCCGTCAGCATACCTAGAGATATAAACTCTTTTGAAATGCTTCCTCGCCGAACTATACTGCAGTTCGTTTAGGAACTTACCATAAATGCCGCGACGAAGCCTCCCGTTCTTCTTCACGGAGTCCGCCAGCTGAGCTTGAACATCTGCCAATTCGATGCCCAGCCAGACATTGGCATCTTGGAGAATGTTTTTCTCCCGCCTAACCTGCGTAAGTACACGCTCACCAGCCTTTCGCTGTCTTTAGAGCTGTTGAAGGAAATATGTCCTAGAGGCAATAATAAAGTTATTATTTATTTCCTCATATCATGATAAATGTTTATTATTCATGCTATAATTGTATTAACCGGAAACAATGATACACGTGTGAATACATAGACAAACATATAGTCACTAGTATGCCTCTACTTGACTAGCTCGTTTATCAAAGATGGTTATGTTTCCTAGCCATGGACAAAAGAGTTGTCATTTGATTAACGGGATCACATCATTAGGAGAATGATGTGATTGACATGACCCATTCCGTTAGCCTAGCACTTGATCGTTTAGTATGTTGCTATTGCTTTCTTCATGACTTATACATGTTCCTGTAACTATGAGATTATGCAACTCCCGTTTACCGGAGGAACACTTTGTGTGCTACCAAACGTCACAACATAACTGGGAGATTATAAAGGTGCTCTACAGGTGTCTCCAAAGGTACATGTTGACTTGGCATAACTCGAGATTAGGTTTTGTCACTCCGATTATCGGAGAGGTATCTCTGGGCCCTCTCGGTAATACACATCACTTAAGCCTTGCAAGCATTGTAACTAATGAGCTAGTTATGAAATGATGTATTACGGAATGAGTAAAGAGACTTGTCGGTAACAAGATTGAACTAGGTATTGGATACCGACGATCGAATCTCGGGCAAGTAACATACCGATGACAAAGGGAACAACGTATGTTGTTATGCGATTTGACCGATAAAGATCTTCGTAGAATATGTAGGAACCAATATGGACATCCAGGTTCCGCTATTGGTTATTGACCGAGAATAGTTCTAGGTCATGTCTACATAGTTCTCGAACCCATAGGGTCTGCACGCTTAACGTTATGATGACAATTTTATTATGAGTTTATAAGTTTTGATGTACCGAAGTTTGTTCGGAGTCCCGGATGTGACCACGGACATGACGAGGAGTCTCGAAATGGTCGAGACATAAAGATTGATATATTGGACGGATATATTTGGATACCGGAAATGTTCCGGATGAGATTGGGAATATATCGGAGCTCCGGGAGGTTACCGGAACCCCCCTGTAAGTATATGGGCCTTATTGGGCCTTAATGGAAAGGAGGGAGAAGAAGCAAAGGAGGGGGCGCGCCCCCCCAAGCCCAATCTGAATTGGGAGGGGGGCCGGCCCCCCTTTCCTTCTTCCCTCCCCTCTCTTCCTTCCCTCTCCTACTCCTAATAGGAAAGGGGGGGCCAAACCTACTTGGAGTAGGATTGCCCCCCCTAGGGCGCGCCTCTCCCCTTGGCCGGCCCCCTCCTCCTCTCCCCCTTTATATACGGGGGAGGGGGGCACCTCTAGAACACACAAGTTGATCTACGGATTGTTCCTTAGCCGTGTGCGGTGCCCCCCTCCACCATATTCCACCTCGGTCATATCGTCGCGGAGTTTAGGCGAAGCCCTGCGCCGGTAGAACATTATCATCGTCACCACGCCGTCATGCCGATGGAACTCATCCCCGACGCTTTGCTGGATTGGAGCCCGGGGAACGTCATCGAGCTGAACGTGTGCTGAACACGGAGGTTCCGTACGTTCGGTAGTTGGATCGGTCGAATCGTGAAGACGTACGACTACATCAACCGCGTTGTCATAACGCTTCCGCTTACGGTCAACGAGGGTACGTGGACATTACTCTCCCCTCTCGTTGCTATGCCATCACCATGATCTTGCATGTGCGTAGGAATTTTTTTTGAAATTACTACGTTCCCCAATAGTGGCATCCGAGCCTAGGTTTTATGCGTTGATGTTATATGCACGAGTAGAACACAAGTGAGCTGTGGGCGATACAAGTCATACTGCTTACCAGCATGTAATACTTTGGTTCAGCGGTATTGTTGGATTAAGCGGCCCGAACCGACATTACGCGTACGCTTACGCGAGACTGGTTTTACCGCCGTGCTTTGCACACAGGTGACTAGCGGGTGTCTATTTCTCCAACTTTAGTTGAACCGAGTGTGGCTACGCCCGGTCCTTGCGAAGGTTAAAACAGCACTAACTTGACAAACTATCGTTGTGGTTTTGATGCGTAGGTAAGAACGGTTCTTGCTCAGCCCGTAGCAGCCACGTAAAACTTGCAACAACAAAGTAGAGGGCGTCTAACTTGTTTTTGCAGGGCATGTTGTGATGTGATATGGTCAAGACGTGATGCTATATTTTATTGTATGAGATGATCATGTTTTGTAACCGAAGTTATCGGCAACTGGCAGGAGCCATATGGTTGAGGCTTTATTGTATGAAATGCAAACGCCCTGTAATTGCTTTACTTTATCTCTAAGCGGTAGCGATAGTCGTAGAAGTAATAGATGGCGTAAACGACAACGATGCTACGATGGAGATCAAGGTGTTGCACCGATGATGATGGTGATCACGATGGTGCTTCGGAGATGGAGATCACAAGCACAAGATGATGATGGCCATATCATATCACTTATATTGATTGCATGTGATGTTTATCCTTTATGCAGCTTATCTTGCTTTGATTGACGGTAGCATTTTGAGATGATCTCTCACTAATTATCAAGAAGTGTTCTCCCTGAGTATGCACCGTTGCGAAAGTTCTTCGTGCCGAGACACCACATGATGATCGGGTGTGATAGGCTCTACGTTCAAATACAACGGGTGCAAAACAGTTGCACACGCGGAATACTCAAGTTAAACTTGACGAGCCTAGCATATACAGATATGGCCTCGGAACACGGAGACCCAAAGGTCGAGCGTGAATCATATAGTAGATATGATCAACATAGTGATGTTCACCATTGAAAACTACTCCATCTCACGTGATGATCAGACATGGTTTAGTTGATTTGGATCACGTAATCACTTAGATGACTAGAGAGATGTCTGTCTAAGTGGGAGTTCTTAAGTAATATGATTAATTGAACTTAAATTTATCATGAACTTAGTACCTGATAGTATTTTGCTTGTCTATGTTTGTTGTAGATAGATGGCTCGTGTTGTTATTCCGTTGAATTTTAATGCGTTCCTTGAGAAAGCAAAGTTGAAAGATGATGGTAGCAATTACACGGACTGGGTCCGTAACCTGAGGATTATCCTCATTGCTGCACAGAAGAATTACGTCCTAGAAGCACCGCTGGGTGCTAGGCCTGCTGCTGATGCAACTGACGATGTTAAGAACGTCTAGTAGAGCAAAGCTGATGACTACTCGATAGTTCAGTGTGCCATGCTTTACGGCTTAGAACCGGGTCTTCAACGACGTTTTGAACGTCATGGAGCATATGAGATGTTCCAGGAGTTGAAGTTAATATTTCAAGCAAATGCCCGGATTGAGAGATATGGAGTCTCCAATAAGTTCTATAGCTGCAAGATGGAGGAGAATAGTTCTGTCAGTGAACACATACTCAAAATGTCTGGGTATAATAATCACTTGATTCAACTGGGAGTTAATCTTCCTGATGATAGTGTCATTGACAGAATTCTTCAATCACTGCCACCAAGCTACAAGAGCTTCGTGATGAACTATAATATGCAAGGGATGGACAAGACTATTCCCGAGCTCTTCGCAATGCCAAAAGCCGCGGAGGTAGAAATCAAGAAGGAGCATCAAGTGTTGATGTTTAACAAGACCACCAGTTTCAAGAAAAAGGGCAAAGGGAAGAAGAAGGGGAACTTCAAGAAGAACAGCAAACAAGTTGCTGCTCAAGAGAAGAAACCCAAGTCTGGACCTAAGCCTGAGACTGAGTGCTTCTACTGCAAGCAGACTAGACACTAGAAGCGGAACTGCCCCAAGTATTTGGCGGATAAGAAGGATGGCAAAGTGAACAAAGGTATATGTGATATACATGTTATTGGTGTGTACCTTACTAATGCTCGCAGTAGTACCTGGGTATTTGATACTGGTTCTGTTGCTAATATTTGCAACTCGAAAAAGGGACTACGGATTAAGCGAAGATTAGCTAAGGACGAGGTGACGATGCGCGTGGGAAATGGTTCCAAAGTCGATGTGATCGCGGTCGGCACGCTACCTCTACATCTATCATCGGGATTAGTTTTAGACCTAAATAATTGTTATTTGGTGCCAGCGTTGAGCATGAACATTATATCTAGATCTTGTTTGATGCGAGACGATTATTCATTTAAATCAGAGAATAATGGTTGTTATATTTATATGAGTAATATCTTTTATGGTCTTGCACCCTTGAAGAGTGGTCTATTTTTATTGAATCTCGATAGTAGTGATACACATATTCATAGTGTTGAAACCAAAAGATGCAGAGTTGATAATGATAGTGAAACTTATTTGTGGCACTTCCATTTAGGTCATATCGGTATAAAGTGCATGAAGAAACTCCATACTGATGGGCTTTTGGAATCACTTGATTATGAATCACTTGGTACTTGCGAACCGTGCCTCATGGGCAAGATAACTAAAACGCCGTTCTCCAGAACTATGGAGCGAGCAACTGATTTGTTGGGAATCATACATACTGATGTTTTTGGTCCAATGAATGTTGAAGCTCGCGGCGGGTATCGTTATTTTCTCACCTTCACAGATGATTTGAGCAGATATGGGTATATCTACTTAATGAAACACAAGTTTGAAACATTTGAAAAGTTCGAAGAATTTCAGAGTGAAGTGGAAAATCATCGTAACAAGAAAATAAAGTTTCTACGATCTGATCGTGGAGGAGAATATTTGAGTTACGAGTTTGGTTTACATTTGAAACAAAGCGGAATAGTTTCGCAACTCACGCCACCCGTAACACCACAAGGTAATGGTGTGTCCGAACATCGTAATCGTACTTTACTAGATATGGTGCGATCTATGATGTCTCTTACTGATTTACCGCTATTGTTCTGGGGTTATGCTTTAGAGACGGCCGCATTCACGTTGAATAGGGCACCATCAAAATCCGTTGAGACGACGCCTTATGAACTGTGGTTTGGCAAGAAACCAAAGTTGTCGTTTCTTAAAGTTTGGGGCTGCGACGCTTATGTGAAGAAACTTCAACCAGATAAGCTCGAACCTAAATCGGAGAAATGTGTCTTCATAGGATACCCAAAAGAAACTATTGGGTACACCTTCTATCACAGATCTGAGGGCAAGATTTTCGTTGCTAAAATCGGATCCTTTCTAGAGAAGGAGTTTCTCTCAAAAGAAGTGAGTGGGAGGAAAGTAGAACTTGATGAGGTAACTGTACCTGCTCCCTTATTGGAAGGTAGTTCATCACAAGAACTGGTTCCTGTGACAACTACACCAATTGGTGAGGAAACTAATGATATTGATCATGAAACTTCAGATCAAGTTTCTACTGAACCTCGTAGGTCTACCAGAGTAAGATCCGCACTAGAGTGGTACGGTAATCCTATTCTGGAAGTCATGTTACTTGACCATGATGAACCTACGAACTATGAGGAAGCGATGATGAGCCCAGATTCCGCAAAATGGCTAGAGACCATGAAATCTGAGATGGGATCCATGTATGAGAACAAAGTATGGACTTTGGTTGACTTTCCCGATGATCGGCAAGCCATTGAGAATAAATGGATCTTTAAGAAGAAGACTGACGCTGACGGTAATGTAACTGTCTATAAAGCTCGACTTGTTGCGAATTGTTTTCGACAAGTTCAAGGGGTTGACTATGATGAGACCTTCTCACCAGTAGCGATGCTTAAGTCTGTCCATATCATGTTAGCAATTGCCGCATTTTATGATTATGAAATATGGCAAATGGATGTCAAAACTGCATTCCTGAATGGATTTCTGGAAGAAGAGTTGTATATGATGCAACCGGAAGGTTTTGTCGATCCTAACGGAGCTAACAAAGTGTGCAAGCTCCAGCGATCAATCTATGGTCTGGTGCAAGCCTCTCGGAGTTGGAATAAACGCTTTGATAGTGTGATCAAAGCATATGGTTTTATACAGACTTTTGGAGAAGCCTGTATTTACAAGAAAGTGAGTGGGAGCTCTGTAGCATTTCTAATATTATATGTGGACGACATATTGTTAATTGGAAATGATATAGAATTTCTGGATAGCATAAAAGGATACTTGAATAAAAGTTTTTCAATGAAAGACCTTGGTGAAGCTGCTTACATATTGGGCATCAAGATCTATAGAGATAGATCAAGACGCTTGATTGGACTTTCACAATACACGTACCTTGATAAAGTGTTGAAAAGGTTCAATATGGATCAGGCAAAGAAAGGATTCTTGCCTGTATTACAAGGTATAAAATTGAGTCAGACTCAATGCCCGACCACTACAAAAGATAGAGAGAAAATGAAGGGAGTTCCCTATGATTCAGCCATAGGCTCTATCATGTATGCAATGCTGTGTACTGTGTGCCTTGCTATTAGTTTGGCAGGGAGGTACCAAAGTAATCCAGGAGTGGATCACTGGACAGCAGTCAAGAACATCCTGAAATACTTGAAAAGGACTAAGGATATGTTTCTCGTATATGGAGGTGACAAAGAGCTAGTCGTAAATGGTTACGTCGATGCAAGCTTTGACATTGATCTGGACAATTCTAAATCGCAAACCGTATACGTATTTTTATTAGCGGTGGAGCTGTAAGTTGGTGCAGTTCTAAACAAAGCGTCGTGGTGGGATCTACACGTGAAGCGGAGTACATAGCTGCTTCGGAAGCAGCAAATGAAGGAGTCTGGATGAAGGAGTTCATTACCGATCTAGGTGTTATACCTAGTACATTAGGGCCAATGAAGATCTTCTGTGACAATACTGGTGCAATTGCCTTGGCAAAGGAATCCAGATTTCACAAGAGGACCAAGCACATCAGGAGACGCTTCAATTCCATCCGGGACGAAGTCCAAGTGGGAGACATAGAGATTTGCAAGATACAGATGGATCTGAATGTTGCAGACCCGTTGACTAAGCCTCTCTCACGAGCAAAACATGATCAGCACCAAGACTCCATGGGTGTTAGAATCATTACTATGTAATCTAGATTATTGACTCTAGTGCAATTGGGAGACTGAAGGAAATATGCCCTAGAGGCAATAATAAAGTTATTATTTATTTCCTCATATCATGATAAATGTTTATTATTCATGCTAGAATTGTATTAACCGGAAACAATGATACACGTGTGAATACATAGACAAACATATAGTCACTAGTATGCCTCTACTTGACTAGCTCGTTTATCAAAGATGGTTATGTTTCCTAGCCATGGACAAAAGAGTTGTCATTTGATTAACGGGATCACATCATTAGGAGAATGATGTGATTGACATGACCCATTCCGTTTGCCTAGCACTTGATCGTTTAGTATGTTGCTATTGCTTTCTTCATGACTTATACATGTTTCTGTAACTATGAGATTATGCAACTCCCGTTTACCGGAGGAACACTTTGTGTGCTACCAAACGTCACAACGTAACTGGGTGATTATAAAGGTGCTCTACAGGTGTCTCCAAAGGTACATGTTGAGTTGGCATAATTCGAGATTAGGTTTTGTCACTCCGATTGTCGGAGAGGTATCTCTGGGCCCTCTCGGTAATACACATCACTTAAGCCTTGCAAGCATTGTAACTAATGAGCTAGTTATGAAATGATGTATTATGGAACGAGTAAAGAGACATGCCGGTAACGAGATTGAACTAGGTATTGGATACCGACGATCGGATCTCGGGCAAGTAACATACCGATGACAAAGGGAACAACGTATGTTGTTATGCGGTTTGACCGATAAAGATCTTCGTAGAATATGTAGGAACCAATATGGACATCCAGGTTCCGCTATTGGTTATTGACCGAGAATAGTTCTAGGTCATGTCTACATAGTTCTCGAACCCGTAGGGTCCGCACGCTTAACGTTACGATGACAGTTTTATTATGAGTTTATAAGTTTTGATCTACCGAAGTTTGTTCGGAGTCCCGGATGTGATCACGGATATGACGAGGAGTCTCGAAATGGTCGAGACATAAAGATTGATATATTGGACGGATATATTTGGATACCGGAAAGGTTCCGGATGAGATTGGGAATATACCAGAGCTCCGGGAGGTTACCGGAACCCCCCGGTAAGTATATGGGCCTTATTGGGCCTTAGTGAAAAGGAGGGAGAAGGAGCAAAGGAGGGGGCGCCCCCCCCCCAAGCCCAATCCGAATTGGGAGGGGGGCTGGCCCCCCCTTTCCTTCTTCCCTCCCCTCTCTTCCTTCCCTCTCCTAATAGGAAAGGGGGGGGGGGGGCAAACCTACTTGGAGTAGGATTGCCCTCCCTAGGGCGCGCCTCTTCCCTTGGCCGGCCCCCTCCTCCTCTCCCCCTTTATATACGGGGGAGGGGGGCACCCCTAGAACACACAAGTTGATCTACGGATTGTTCCTTAGCCGTGTGCGGTGCCCCCCTCCACCATATTCCACCTCAGTCATATCGTCACGGAGTTTAGGCGAAGCCCTGCGCCGGTAGAACATCATCATCATCACCAGGCCGTCGTGCTGACGGAACTCATCCCCAACGCTTTGTTGGATTGAAGCCCGGGGAACGTCATCGAGCTGAACGTGTGCTGAACACGGAGGTGCCGTACGTTCGGTACTTGGATCGGTCGGATCGTGAAGACGTACGACTACATCAACCGCGTTGTCATAACGCTTCCGCTTACGGTCTACGAGGGTACGTGGACATTACTCTCCCCTCTCCTTGCTATGCCATCACCATGATCTTGCGTGTGCGTAGGAATTTTTTTGAAATTACTACGTTCCCCAACAGATGTGACTCGCTATCTCTTACGATCTCCGGATTCTCCCCGAGATTGTCTGCAGAATTTTCTGTCAGACTTATAAAGCAAGCCAATTACTAACTGGTATATTCCCTTAAAATTTCTCTATTGAGACAAATGTTACCAGATGAGGCCTTCTGGGGTTCCTCTAGTTTGGCAACCGCGGCCCTCAGCTGGGTCTTGCACTCCTCCAGCTCTCGAGACAAATGGGTATTCTTCTCTACAAGAACCTATGCATCAAATGATCCTTAAATCAGTTGTTCCAACTATTTCAAGTCTCAGGGGCTACTGCTATACATGCTTATCAAATTTTCTTACCCGTATATCTTTCGCATACTGGTCCGTCGCTCGGGCGAGCCCGTCTTGGGCAGCTCGGATGTATGCATCTCCTGAATTGAAAGCATTGAATGCCTCTTCGGAAAAGATACTATTGCGAAGTACAGCCCGTCGGCACCGGTGATTCATGGCACTCTCTACTTTGGAATTCGTGGCGGAGAGGCTATCCGCATCCTCTATCGGAGGACAATTCGGCATCGGCCCCGCATTGGCCTCCTCCCGCAAAACCGGTTCTGGAATCCGACTGGTGGAGGCGTGACCGGCAGGATCTCCGGATGTAGTTCGGCGACTACTCTTTCTGCCAGGACACGATGGACGCCGTTAAATTTCAAACATCATAATCAGAAAGCAGATTTTAACTATACCTCTGTGACGGTGTTTCGACCCTAACCGACTTCCTCTTGAGCCTGCCTGGCCCAGACGGCCTTTGCTGACAAGCCCCCAGGGGCTCGGCGCCGTGTTCCGATGGTCGTCTCTACAAAAATATGATATTTTGTGCATAAGGAATGGTATAAGAAAGGAATCCTCTTCAGAGGATAAGGCTTCAGCTTTGCTTACACGTGACACAGGGAGAAGTCCGGGATAGTCGGCGATAATAGCCACCAAGGCGCTATCGCAGCTGGCCTGATAAAATGTCCCATCGACAAGCTCCACATATATATCCACATCTTCTTCAAGTCCGAGATCGAAGGCCCGGCCGGGGTCCTCTGGCTGCGGAGAGGGGCTGTTGAACCCTTCTACAGCCCTTCTCAGTTCCTGCTCAGAAATATCAAGGTAAATGACAGTGATGAAGGTTGCAAGAATGGATAAAGTTGAGTAAAGAGTAACGACTCACCCAACTTTGGGGGTTGTACATGGAAAATCCATCCCGCGGTTTGATGCGGAGGAACTCCTCTTCTCCTCCTTTAAATAAATCAAATAGTATTCTCGCCAGAGTAGTGGCGAGTCTGGATCTTTGCGACCACAGCGGGTGGCATTGTCTTCCCCGTTGAAGTGCCACATAGGCTTCCCCCTATATTGAAGTGGCCGCACCCCCCTCATTATGCATTTTGATATAACCTCGACTATTGTCAATCCTGATTGGGCCAGTGTCTTTATATTGCTCATCAGGAAGTGGACTTCTCTGGTATCTTCCTCCTGAGGGCTCCGAGGGCGCCAACTTCGGCGTTTCTTTAGCGGAGCGTTATCAAACTCAGGGAGGCCCGTTCGGATTGGATCCGGAAGGGGATCGTCATCAACATAAAACCACTCTGAGGGCCAGTTTTCAGATGCCTTCTTTGGAGTACCGGACAGGTATCCGGTTTGGGCGACGCGCCATATTTCGGCTCCGCCCACTTGATATATGGATTCCCCCTGATTGCGAGGGACGAGGCAGAATAACTTCTTCCATAACTCGAAGTGAGCCTCGCAGCCCAGAAATAATTCACAAAGGGCAACGTATCCTGCGATGTGCTGCACGGAGGCAGGGGTGAAGTTGTGGAACTGGAGGTCATAAAACTCCAGGAGCCCGTGAAGGAATGGGTGGATTGGAAACCCTGCGCCTCTTAGCAAATATGGGATGAGGCATACCCGCTCCCCCTGAGATGGGTTAGGAGATCTCTCCGCTTGCTCCCCGCCATTGTAGGTGGCTAGTCCGGCTCGGACGGGGACCATGAACGCTGGTGGAAGAAACCCTTGGGTCTACAACTCTGCTAAACGGCTATGGGGAACAGAACATTCTTCCCAATCACCTGGCTTAGAGCTAAGGGAACGACGAGAGGAGCTGCGGCGACTGGCCATGTTGGAATGGTTTTTTCCGGATGCGCTTTGTTGGATGCTTGCTCAAGGGAAGAAGGTGAGATTTGGATCTAAGGATCCCCATCTCTTCAAATAGACGGTTTTCCTGCAGGGCCGGGGTGGAAAAATGTAAAAATGCTCTGGCTCCTCGTATTCGCTCGACACGTGGCGATGGCCATTATTGAAGCACAGAAGCCGAGGAGTACAACATTGATGCGAAGCCGGACACTGTTTGTTACAACATGTACTTTGGAGTATTAGGAGATGGAACCGGCGTTGCAATGCCGAAGAAAATATGCGCGCCGGACTCATCGTCATTGAAGCCTGGTTTAGGGGCTACTGGGGAGTCTTGGATTAGGGGGTATCCGGATTGCCGGACTATATACTATGGCCGGACTCATGGACCGTGAAGATACAAGACTCAAGACTTCGTCCCGTATCCGGATAGGACTCTCCTTTGCATGGAAGACAAGCTTGGTGATCCAGATATTAGATCTCCTTCTTTGTAACCGACTTTCTATAACCCTAGCCCTCTCCGATGTCTATATAAACCGAAGGGTTTAGTCCATAGATGAACAATCATAATCATCATAGGCTAGCTTCTAGGGTTTAGCCTCTACGATCTTGTGGTAGATCAACTCTTGTAATACTCATATCATCAAGATTAATCAAGCGAGAAGTAGGGTTTTACCTTCATCGAGAGGGCCCGAACTAGGGTAAAACATTGTGTCCCCTGCCTCCTGTTACCATTAGCCTTAGACACACAGATCGGGACCCCTACCCGAGATCCGTCGGTTTTGACACCGACAACCGTGCCATGGTGGATCTGAAGGTGCAAACAAGTGACAATCTATTTTCCGGGTGAGATCAATAACTTAAGCAGATATGAAAAGGAACCACCTCTCTTCTGACGCTGTGTAGGCCCCTACTGATACATTGAGAGTGCTACGAATGCGATGGTTGTCAGCGGCGTGGAAGAAGACTTGAGAGGCCAGACAGCGGCATCCCGGGATAAGTCCTGTTGTCGTGGTCGAGGCGGTCGTACGAGCGGCAACGACAAGGTGGTAGGCGGCGCTGATGAAGCGAGAGGACGCGATAAAAGGATCCTGCTCCGGTGCCATGGATGAGAGACATCCATCTTTTGCAGTGGATTATGGGGTAGGGGTAGCGGCTCCGACAAGGTGGGGGATGGGGCGGCGGACAGAGGAGGCTGGCCGGTGTGGGGAGGTTGTTGTGGCGTCGACAGTGTATGAATGGGTAAATTGAGGGGAGGGGTGGATCTCAAACTTTAGGACGCACTTTTTTGAAATGTGGGAAAGTTACAAACTTAGCCCCCGTTTAAAATTTTAAACATCTTGTCGGTTGTGGATAGGACGGTAATATCGCATCTCCCCAATATTTGCGAGAGCGATTTCGGGAGAGGAGTGTTTTGCCGTCCATGGTGTATGAACGGGGCTGATAGGTAGGGCCGTTGTGTCATGTCTAAGTGAAGTTACACACCTGCCCCTTTTTAAAATATTTGCCTACATCAATTTCTTCCGAGAAGAGTTTGTTTTGCCACCCATGTGTATGAATGAGAAAATGGAGGGAGAGAGAGGTCTTTCAGACGAGTTTGAATCAAATGTGTGTTTGCCGCCCATGTTTGGTGCCCACCATGTCTGAATGGGGTGACAGGCGGTGGTGTCATGTCTGATTGAAGTTACTAACCTACCCCTATCGGTAGCAGTGGAAATCGGGCCGATTAGGATGTAAAGTGTCAAGGGTAGATGATACGTCTCCAACGTATCTATAATTTTTGATTGTTGCATGCTATTATATTATTTGTTTTGGATGTTTTATATGCATTAATATGGTATTTTATATTATTTTTGGGACTAACTTATAAACCTAGAGCCAAGTGCCAGTTTCTGTTTTTCCTTGTTTTTGAGTTTTACAGAAAAGGAATATAAAACGGAGTCCAAATAGAATAAAACTTTCGCGATGATTTTTCTTGGACTAGAAGACACCCGTAGGACTTGGAGATGAAGTCAGAGGAGTCCCGAGGTGGCCACAAGCCACAGGGGCGCTCCCTTAGGGCTTGTGGGCCCCTCGGAGCTCCTCCAACCCTAATTCTTGGCCTATAAATTCCCAAATATTCCCAAACGAATAGAAGCATCCACCAAAATACTTTTTTGCCGCCGTAAGCTTCTATTCCCGTGAGATCCCATCTTGGGGCCTTTTCCAGCATCTTGCCGAAGGGGGATTCTATCACGGAGGGCTTCTACATCAAATCTATTGCCCTTCCGATGAAGCATGAGTAGTTTACCACAGACCTTTGGGTCCATAGCTACTAGCTAGATGGCTTCTTCTCTCTCTTTGATCCTCAATACCATGTTCTCCTCGATGTTCTTGGAGACCTATCCGATGTAATATTATTTTGCAGTGTGTTTGTTGAGATCCGATGAATTGTGGATTTATGATCAGTTTATCTATGAATATTATTTGATATTCTCTGAATTCTAATATGCATGATTTGATATCTTTGTATTTCTCTTCAAATTATCGGTTTGGTTTGGCCAACTAGATTGGTTCTTCTTGCAATGGGAGAGGTGCTTAGTTTTGGGTTCAATCTTGCGGTGTCCTCACCTAGTGACAAAGTAGGGGTAGCGAGGCACATATTTGTATTGTTTCCATCAAGGGTAAAAAGATGGGGTTTTCATGATATTGCTTGAGTTTATCCCTCTACATCATGTCATCTTACTTAAGGCGTTACTCCGTTCTTATTGACTTAATACTCTAGATGCATGCTGGATAGCGGTCGATGTGTGGAGTAATAGTAGTATATGCAGAATCGTTTTGGTCCACTTGACACGGACGTGATGCCTATATTCGTAATCATTGCCTTGGATATCGTCATAACTTTGTGCTTTCTATCAATTGCTCGACAGTAATTTTTTCACCCACCGTATTATTTTGCTTCAAGAGAGAAGCCTCTAGTGAAACTTATGGCTTCTGGGTCTATTTTCCATCATATATTTTCAGATCTATAAACCAAAAAACCCAAAAATACCTTGCTGCAATTTATTTACTTTTTTTTATGTTTTAGTAATCTTTTATATCTATCTCTATTAGATCTCATCCTTGCAAGTGACCGTGAAGGGATTGACAACCCCTTTATCGCGTTGGGTGTAAGTGTCTGATTGTTTATGCAGGTGCATAGATTGGAGACTTGCGTTTATCTCCTACTGGATTGATACCTTTGTTCTTAACTGAGGGAAATACTTATCTCTACTTGGCTGTATCACCCTTTCCTCTTCAAGGAAAAAACCAACGCAAGCTCAAGAAGTAGCAGGAAGAATTTCTGGCGCCGTTGCCGGGGAGATCTACATCGAGCCCACGAAGTACCCACCATAAACTATCATCTCTTGCATTTACATTATTTGCCATTTGCCTCTCATTTTCCTCTCCCCCACTTCTAAAACGAATTCAAAAAAACACGAAAAGATTTGCCTTTTTATTCGCCCTTCTTCCATTCATCCTTCTGTTTGCTTTTCTTTTGCTCATGTGCTAGATTGTTTGCTTTGTCATGACGTCTCATTAAAATACCAAGTTTTTTGACTTTACCAATACTAATGAAAATGATTTTATTAGTACTCCGATTGCTCCCGCCACTAGTGACGAATCTTATGAAATTAATGCCGCTTTGCTGATCTTGTAATGAAAGATCAATTTTCCGGCCTTCCTAGTGAAGATGCCGCATCCCATCTAAATACTTTCGTTGAGTTGTGCGATATGCAAAAGAAGAAAGATGTGGATAATGATATTTTTAAATTGAAACTATTTCCGTTCTCACTATGAGATTGTGCTAAAACTTGGTTTCATCTCTGCCTAAAAATAGTATTGATTCATGGAATAAGTGTAAAGATGCTTTTATTTCCAGGTATTTTCCTCCCGCTAAGATCATCTCCCTTAGGAACGATATAATGAATTTTAAGCAACTTGATCATGAACATGTTGCACAATCTTGGGAGAGGATGAAATTGATGATAAGAAATTTCCCTACTCATGGTTTAAATTTATGGATGATCATACAAATTTTGTTTGCAGGATTGAATTTTGCATCTAGAAATCTTTTAGATTCAGCAGCGGGAATTACTTTTATGGAAATCGCATTAGGATAAGCTACTAAAATCCTAGATAATATTATGGCTAATTACTCTCAATGGCAGACCGAAAGATCTTCCACTAGTAAAAAAGTGCATGCAATTGAAGAAATTAATACTTTGAGTGGAAAGATGGATGAACTTATGAAATTGTTTGCTAGAAAGAGTGCTCCTATTGATCCTAATGATATTCCTTTGTCTACTTTGATTGAGAAAAATAATGAATCTATGGACGTGAATTTTGATGGTAGGAGCAATTTTGATAATAACGCGTACAGAGGTAATTTCAACCCTAGGCCGTTTCCTAGTAATTCCTCTAATAGTTATGGTAATTCCTACAACAATTTTTATGGAAATTATAATAAGATGCCCTTTTATCTTGAGAATAATATTAAAGAATTTTATTAATTCCCAAAAGTTTTCAATGCTATGGTTGAAGGAAAAATTGCTCAAGATTGATGATTTGGGTAGGAACGTTGACATAATTTCTCTTGAGATTGATTCTTTGAAAATTAGAACTATGCCACACAAGCGTGATATTAATGAATCTCCGAAAACTATTATAATTTCTATTGATGAGTGCAAAGAAAGAACCGCTAGGATGCGTGCTAAGCGAGATTGGTTTATAAAAGCGTGTTCTTCTAGTTTTTGCGAGAATAATAGTGAAGATCTTAAAGTGATTGGTGTGACTCCTATTGAATGTTTGTTTTCTAATATAAATCTTGATAAAGGCTGGACTGCAGATGAGTCAACTTTAGCTAAAAGGCGTCCCAGTGATTCAGAGTTTATAGATCTTAATGCAAAATTTGATAAAAGTGGGATTGGAGAGGTCAAATCTTTAGGTAGCAACGAACCCACTCTTTTGGACTTCAAGGATTTTAATTATATAATTGTTCTATGATAGAATGTATTTCCTTGTTGCAATCTATGTTGAATTCTCCTCATGCTTGTAATCAAAATAAAGCTTTTACTAAACATATCGTTGATGCTATGATGAAAACTTTTGAAGAAAAACTTGAGTTGGAAGTTTCTATCCCTAGGAAGCTTTATGATGAGTGGGAACCTACAATTAATATTAAAATTAAAGATTATGAGGGCCATGCTTTGTGTGATTTGGGTTCTAGCATTTCCACAATTCCAAAAACTTTATGTGATGTGTTAGGTTTTCGTGAATTTGATGATTGTTCTTTAAATTTGCATCTTGCCGATTCCACTATTAAAAAACCTATGGGAAGGATTTATGATGTTCTTATTGTTGCAAATAGGAATTATGTTCCCACTAGATTTTATTTTGCTTGATATAGATTGCAATCCTACATGTCCTATTATTCTTGGTAGACCTTTCCTTAGAACGATTGGTGCAATTATTGATATGAAAGAAGGAAACATTAGGTTTCAATTTCCTTTAAGGAAGGGCATGGAACACTATCCAAGAAATAAAGTTAAGTTGCCATATGAATCTATTGTGAGGCCACTTATGGATTGCATACCAAAGATGACAATACCTAGATCTATGTTTTATGCCTAGCTAGGGGCGTTAAACAATAGCGCTTGTTGGGAGGCAACCCAATTTTATTTTTGTGTTTTTTGTTTTTGGTTCTGTTTTTAATAAATACACATTATTACCTCTGTAGTAATTTTGTTTTGGTGTTTTAATTAGTGTTTGAGCCAAGTAAGACCTTTGGGATGGTCTATGGTGATAGTTGATTCGATCTTGCTAAAAAACAGAAACTTTTACGCCCAGTCACAGAATTGTTAAAAATTACAGAAGCGTGATACAATTCTGAATTTTTTTTACATGAGATTGATATAAAAATTTCCTAGGTTTTCCTAAGTTTTTAGAATTTTTGGATTTACAGAAGTATTCGAAGTTTTCAGATTGCTACAAACTGTTCTGTTTTTGACAAATTCTGTTTTCTATGTGTTGTTTGCTTACTTTGATGAATCTATGGGTAGTATCCGGGGGTATGAACCATGGAGAAGTTGGAATACAGTATATATTACACCAATATAAATAAAGAATGAGTTCACAACAGTACCAAAAAGTGGTGATTTATTTTTTTCTTATACTAACAGATCTCATGAGTTTTTTTTTGTTGAGTTTTGTGTTGTGAAGTTTTCAAGTTTTGGGGTAAAGATTTGATGAACTATGAAATAACGAGTGGCAGGAGCCAAAGCTTCGGTATTCCCAAGGCACCCCAAGGTAATATTCAAGGACAACCAAGCATCTAAGATTGGGGATGCCCCGGATGGCATCCCCACTTTCGTCTTCATCTATCGGTAAATTTACTTGAGCCTATATTTTTATTCGTCACAAGATATGTGTTTTGCTTGGAGAGTCTTGTATGATATGAGTCTTTGCTTTTTAGTTTTCCATAATCATACTTTATGTACACACCTTTCAAGAGGGACACGCATGAATCATGAATTTATTAGAATACTCTATGTGCTTCACTTATATCTTTTGAGCTAGGCAATTTGCTCTAGTGCTTCACTTATATCTTTTTAGAGCACATCGGTGGCTTTATTTTATAGAAATTGTTGAACTCTCATGCTTCACTTAAATTATTTTGAGAGTCTCTCTAAACAGCATGGTAATTTTCTTTGGTTATGAATTTAGTCCTAATATGATGGGCATCCAAGAGGGATATAATAAAAACTTTCATATAAAGAGCGTTGAATACTATGAGAAGTTTGATTCCTTATGATTGTTTTGAGATATAAATATGGTGATATTAGAGTCATGCTAGTGAGTAGTTTTGGATTGGTAGAAATACTTGTGTTAAAGTTTGTGATTCCCGTAGCAGGCACATATGGCGAACCATTATGTGCTGAAGTCGGAGCATGATTTATTTATCATTGTCTTCCTTATGAGTGGCGGTCGGTGATGAGCGATGGTCTTTTCCTTCCAATCTATCCCCCTAGGAGCATGCGTGCAGTACTTTGTTTTGATAGCTAATAATTTTTTGCAATAAGTATATGAGTTCTTTATGACTAATGTTGAGTCCATCGATTATACACACTCTCACACTTCCACCATTGCTAGCCTCTCTAGTGCCGCAATTTTTGCCGGTGCATTAAACCCACCATATACCTTCCTCAAAATAGCCACCATACCTACCTTTTATGGCATTTCCATAGCTATTCCGAGATATATTGCCATGCAACTCCCACCATTTCGTTTTACTATGAAACATACCATCATTGTCATATTGCTTTGCGTGGTCGTAAGATAGCTAGCATGATGTTTTCATGGCTTGTCCGTTTTTTGATGTCATTTGCTCCGCTAGATCATTGCACATCCCAGTACACCATCAGAGGCATTCATATAGAGTCATATCCTTGTTCTAGTATCGAGTTGTAAGTAAATAAAAGTGTGATAATCATCATTATTGGAGCATTGTCCCATGTGAGGAAAGGCTGATGGAAGCTATGGTTCCCTCACAAGTTGGGATGAGTCTCCGGACTTCATAAAAAATAAAAGATTCCAAAGAAGACCCCAAAAAATAAAAGAGGCCAAGAAGGCCAAACAAAAAAATGAGTGAAAAGAGAGAAGGGACAATGTTACTATCCTTTTTCCACACTTTCTCTTCAAAGTAGCACCATGATCTTCATGATAGAGAGTCTGCCATGTTGTCACTTTCATATACTAGTGGGAATTTTTCATTATAGAACTTGGCTTGTATATTCCAGTGATGAGATTCCTCAAATTGCCCTAGGTCTTCATGAGCAAGCGAGTTGGATGCACACCCACTTAGTTTTCTTTTGAGCTTTCATAAACTTATAGCTCCAGTGCATGTGTTGCATGGCAATCCCTACTCACTCACATTGATATCTATTGATGGGCATCGCCATAGCCTATTGATATGCCTAGTTGATGTGAGACTATGTCCTACTTTTTTGTCTTCTCCACAACCACCATATTCTATTCCACCTATAGTTCTATATCCATGGCTCACACTCATGTATTGCGTGAAAGTTGAAAAGGTTTGAGAACATCAAAAGTATGAAACAATTGCTTGGCTTCTCATTGGGGTTGTGCATGATTTAATAATTTGTGTAATGAAGATGGAGTATAGTCAGACTACATGATTTTGTAGGGATAACTTTCTTTGGCCATGTTATTTGAACAAGCCATGATTACTTTATTAGTATGCTTGAAGTATTATTGTTTTTATGTCAATATTTAACTTTGGTTTTGAATCTTATGGATCGGAATATTCATGCCACAATAAAGAAAACTACATGGATAAATATGTTAGGTAGCATTCCACATCAAAAATTCTGTTTTTATCATTTACCTACTCGAGGACGAGTAGGAATTAAGCTTGGGGATGCTTGATACATCTCCAATGTATCTATAATTTTTGATTGTCCCATGCTATTATATTATCTGTTTTGGATGCTTTATATGCATTAATATGCTATTTTATATTATTTTTGGGACTAACTTATTAACCAAGAGCCTAGTGCCACTTTTTGTTTTTTCCTTGTTTTTGAGTTTTATAGAAAAGGAATATCAAACGGAGTCCAAACGGAATAAAACTTTCGCGATGATTTTTCTTGGACCAGAAGACACTCGTAGGACTTGGAGATGAAGTCAGAGGAGTCCCGAGGTGGCCACAAGCCACAGGGGCGCGCCCTAGGGGGGCGCACCCTAAGGGCTTGTGGGCCTCTCGAAACTCCTCCAACCCTAATTCTTGGCCTATATATAAATTCCCAAATATTCCCAAACGACCAGAAGCGTCCACCAAAATACTTTTCCGCCACCGTAACCTTTTGTTCCCGTGGGATCCCATCTTGGGGCCTTTTCCGGCATCCTGCCGGAGGGGGATTCGATCACGGAGGGCTCATACATCAACTCTATTGCCCTTCTGATGAAGCATGAGTAGTTTACCACAGACCTTTGGGTCCATAGGTAGTAGCTAGATGGCTTATTCTCTCTCTTTGATCCTCAATACCATGTTATCCTCGATGTTCTTGGAGATCTATTCGATGTAATATTCTTTTGCGGTGTGTTAGTCGAGATCCGATGAATTGTTGATTTATGATCAGTTTATCTATGAATATTATTTGAATGTTCTTTGAATTCTTATATGCATGATTTGATATCTTTGTATTTCTCTTCGAATTATCGGTTTGGGTTGGCCAACTAGATTGGTTCTTCTTGCAGTAGGAGAGGTGCTTAGTTTTGGGTTCAATCTTGCGGTGTCCTCACCTAGTGACAAAGTAGGGGTAGGGAGGCACGTATTTGTATTGTTGCCATCAAGGGTAAAAATATGGGGTTTTCATGATATTGCTTGAGTTTATCCCTCTACATCATGTCATCTTACTAAAGGCGTTACTCCGTTCTTATGCACTTAATACTCTAGATGCATGCTGGATAGTGGTCGATGTGTGGAGTAATAGTAGTAGATGCAGAATCGTTTCGGTCTACTTGACACAGACGTGATGCCTATATTCATAATCATTGCCTTGGATATCGTCATAACTTTGCGCTTTTCTATCAATTGCTCGACAATAATTTGTTCACCCAGCGTATTATTTTCCTTCAAGAGAGAACCCTCTAGTGAAACCTATGGCCCCCGGGTCTATTTCCATCATATATTTTCAGATCTATAAACCAAAAAACCCCAAAATACCTTGCTGCAATTTATTTACTTTTTTTATGTTTTAGTAATCTTTTATATCTATCTCTATCAGATCTCATCCTTTCAAGTGACTGTGAAGGGATTGACAGCCCCTTTATCGTGTTGGGTGTAAGTATTTGATTTTTTGTGAAGGTGCATAGATAGGAGACTTGCGTGTATCTCCTATTGGATTGATACCTTGGTTCTTAACTGAGGGAAATACTTATCTCTACTTTGCTGCGTCACCCTTTCCTCTTCGAGGGAAAAACCAACACAAGCTCAAGAAGTAGCAGTAGACAGTAATTTCCATCTCGCAAACACTGTCTTCAGGCAGCTGACGAAAGAGAGTGGGTGTTTTGCCGCTTCGTTCAAAAATTGGGAGAATTTGCATTCACATTTACCCCGGGCCCAAGCAACTAAATTCAAACCCAATTTGTATTTGATTATGAATATGCATACATCATTCTACATTTTGTTATTTATTTCTTCAAAACCACGACAAAGATTTATTCCACCTTTATATATGAATATGATTTAGAAATGCCATGATCTTAGAATTCAGTAGGTTGCATACACTTTGAGTCAAACAGTTATTTTATCCAATACAATCTGCTCACACGAAAATCACTTCACCTTATGTCCACTCATACAAGTACTGAGGATGACCTCACCTAAAAAAATCCGATCATTACAACCCATGGACAACAATTATGGGGTCTTACAACATAATCCATTCAGAGACATGACACAACATGCATGTATACTAATCTAATGACAATTTCATCTGGTATCTAAAAAAGAACTGGGATTACCCTATGCTTCAGATAGCAGAAGCAACATGACCTCCTCCATCTTCAATGCAACATTCTTACTTCCTCCAATTCTTGGTTTGTTTGGATAATGCGTTCAACTAATTGCATAATTTACAGCCTCAAGATCAAGATTACCTCAGTCATGCCAGCCACACCATCTCTTTCTACCTCTAGTAGAGTCTCAAGAACTATAATATCTATGCTCAGATAGCTCTCCAACAGTGTTGCCTCTGAATTGCTAGCATTTGGTAACATGGATGGCACACTACTTCCACAAAAAGATTTTATGGTTGTACATTGTGTCCTAGTGTGAACGGCATCCTGGTAGGTTTCTGCTGGACATAAGTAAGTGAAAGTGCGTTAAGTCGACTAGAGGGGGGTGAATAGGCGATTTTTATGAATTCTTCACTGAGGAATTTCAGGGTGAGGAAATTCCTAAGCGAAGAACTACTTGCGGCGGAATAAGTACTCAGGTATAAGCATAACAGAGCAACAACATAGTCATCATGATGAAATGAAAGACAAACACAGAGTATAGAAAGCATAAACACAGGATAAGCATGATGAAGACAAATAGACTGAAGAAATAGGTTTGAGGAATTAGAGAAAGTCTTCAGTAAAAGTCTTCAAACAGTAATGATCAGGTACATCAACACATAACTAAGGAAATGAAAGGGTTGAGGAAATAGAACCAGTTGGCTTGGTGAAGACAATGATTTGGTAGACCAGTTCCAACTGCTGTGAGAATTGTACATCTGGTTGGAGCGGCTGAGTATTTAAACTCGAGGACACATAGTCCTCACTATATTCTCCTTGAGCTAAGATCACACCGACCTCTCCCAATAGTAGTGGTAAGTCTTCACAGGTGACTTCCAAACCTTCATAGACTTGATCACTTGGCAATCCACAATTCCTCTTGGATGCTCAGACCATGACGCCTAACCGTCTGGAGGATACACAGTCCTCAAAGGTAGCAAGCGTCGGTTCCACACAGGAACAATCTCTTCAGTGATGCTCAATCATTTTGGGGTTTGTAGGTTTGGGTTTTCCTCACTCGATGATTTTCGCTCAGTGTCCTCGGAGGATGGGATGCTCTGAAATGACAAGTGTCAGTTTCTCTCGGAGCAGCCAACCAGCTAGTGGTTGTAGTGGGCGGATATTTATAGCCTAGGGAGCAGCCCGACATGATAAGACATAAATGCCCTTGTCTGATATGACCGTTAGGTGGTAGGATATTTTGGGCAGCTGGCGCGTAGCACAGCAACGGTCGGATTTGAGGTTCGAATTCCTCAGGGCTATCATTCCTCACTGTGTAGGCAATTCGCACTGGCGAATTCCTAACTCCTCAGTCAGAACAAATTCCTCAGAGACCAGAAGATCTTCGTCTCTGTCACTGAAGAAATTGACTGAACTGATATGAGATTTCCAATGGCTTCACTCGAAGGATTGGGTAGGTGTAGGATTTTGAGATGAGAATCACTTGGAAATCTGTTTCCTTAGTATTACCTCGACCCCCTTTAACAGTATTGTGTTTCCTATGACTCAAGAAGAAGAAAATAAAGTACGAAAACAAAAGTCTTCACGCTTCATAGTCCTCGCATGAATATCCAAGTCTTCACGGTCACACCAATTTCTTCACTTTCAAAGTCTTCAGGAGAACCAAAAAGTCTTCAGCCGAAGACATTCATTTTTAGGGGCTGACTTTTACTGTAAACATCAAACTCCTCATCGACTTATAGAACCTGTCTATACTCACAAACATATTAGTCCCTTAACCTATAAGTCTTCAATACACCAAAATCACTAAGGGGCAGTAGATGCACTTACAATCTCCCCCTTTTTGGTGATTGATGACAATATAGGTTAAGTTTTCAATGGGGATAAACATATGAATTGAAAGTACACAATATTGAGGAATTTGATTGCAAGATATAGAAGAACTCCCCCTGAAGATTTACATAGTGAGGAATTTTCTTTTGAAGCAATGCACATTTGAAGAGTAGAATCATGGAGATCTCCCCCTATATCTTGTAATTCATACACGCATTTAACATATAGAGTGAAGAATTTGAAATGCATGATGAAATATGGTGACTGATGTGATTCAGCATGCGTGCATAACATTAATGAGGAAATAGCATACAGAAAAGCAGAGCAAAAGTATCAGGTCACCATGGGACTTAAGTTTACAACTGAATCAACAAAAGCTTCAGAAGAGCGAGAGTTGCAACTTAACAAAAAACGCCCATATATAGACCCGCTTGAAGACTAACTCAAATTTCTCCCCCTTTGTCATCATATGACCAAAAGGGACGAAAAATGAGGACTAACGCCCCTGAAGAATTTCTTCACGAAGTCGAGGGAGGAGCGTCAGCATTGTTGGGGTCGTTTGTTGGAGAAGGGCCTGCTGCAGCATCGTCCAGATCTTCATTTTCATCAGTGTCGCGGGATGAGGAATATGAACTGGGCACCAAAGGAGGAACAACAACTTTCTTGAATTTCTTTTGTGGGGGCTTAGCCCAGCTGAAATCTTGCTTGAAGCCCATCTGCTTGAGATCCTCATCACTGTAGAGGTGAGACAATATAGCCCAGGTGCAATCAAACACTTCATTAAGGTAGTAATGGTTCTTCTTCACTGAATTATATGTGGCAGTCATGTTGTGAAGAATTGAACCAAACTGACGTTTGACCCATTTGTGATTGCGATCCACCTTTTGATGAAGACTGAGGAGAAGCTCACGGTCAGTCATCACCCTTGGAGTTGTTGCCTGAGGACTTTGCTTTGCGAAATTAGCAGTAGAATCATGAGTAGCAGAGTCATCATTGTGGAATATGAAGCAGCTTTGTGAAACAGTCCATCCAATGGTCGAATGCCCTCATCTATAACAGCAGCGGCCTTGCCCTTTTCATCAACTGAGGAAAATGTCCATTTGAGGACTTCAATTGGGGGCAAGTAGCTGCCATGGTTGAGTGTATCAGCTTTGTAGTTGAGTGAAGACCCTGATCTGAGGAATCTCATAATCCAGGGAGCGTAAGGCTTCAGCTCAAATGGGGACATTGCAACGTTTGCCAAAGTCCTCATGAAGAAATCATGATAGTTCATGGGAATACCATGCATGATATTGAAAAGCAGATTCTTCATGATGCCAACGACTTCTTCATCATTCGAGTCGTGGCCTTTGATTGGACTCAATGTCTTCCTCAGAATGCGATAGACTGTCCTTGGCACATATTGCAATTCCTTCACGAGGAATTTGGTCCTTGAGGCTTGTCCAGGCTTAAGTGGCTTCATCAGCACTTGCATGAAATGATCTGACAGCTCAGTTTCAGAGTAGATCAGACGCACACCTTCTGGGGGAGGACTAACAGGTATGGCATGAAGCAATTCAGTTGCCGGTAGCTTATAGTGTGTGTTCTCTATCATCCAGTCCAACACCCAAGAGTTCACATCTTCAGCATTGCCTGTGATGTGCAGCGTCGCATAGAATTGAAGAATGAGTTCTTCATTCCAATCACATATGTCAGTGCAGAAATTGAGCAGGCCAACATCATGAATGGCAACGAGGACTAGCGCAAAGCAAGGCAGTGATTCCATATACACGCGAGGAATATGCTCATGGTCGAAGACTTTGTCCTTGTCAAATAACACTAAAGAATAGAAATTTGCTTGGCTAGCTGTCCAGAATCGCTTTCTCCTCAGACGAGCAGAGTCATATGGATTATAATTAGTGAAGAATACATGCTCATTGAAGAAGGCATCAGCCTTGAACTTCGGAGTTTTCGAGAATGGATTCTTCGACTGAGGCTGAGGAGTGTCAGTAATCTGAAGTATAACCTCTGGTATGGCAATTTCTAGAGCCGCGGGCTGAGGTATATCTTCTGTTTAGTAGCAGCCTGGGCCTCCATTTCTTCAGCATTTTCATTAGCACTAGTGGCTGTAATCTCTTCAGGAATGGAAGGGGTGGCATGAATTTCTTCAGAGCCCATTTGTACTTCAGTTGGAGCTGGGGACTGAGGAATTTGTTGGATTGGTGTGAACAGAGGAGAGTTGGGGTATTGGCTATCCCAAAAATCATTGTTCATCACAGGACTGGTGCAGCCAATGTCCACACCCTCATCCACTTCCATTTCTTCAACGCCGACCTCTTCAGCAGTAAACTGAGGCATTGGTGATGATACATGAGGAGTTGAAGTGAAAGCCTCAACTTCAATTTCCTCATCCATCTGCTCTGTGGAAGCAGCAGAGGGATCTTTTTCAACAGATTCTTCAGGAATCTGATAGTCTTCACCATGAGGAACAAGTTCCTTTGATGGTATGCTTGTAAGGGGAACATCATCAATGGGGTTGTCCATTGAACTTGTCAAAATCTTTGCCTTCTTGGGGGCCGAAGATTCTGTGGCAGCTGATGCTTTCCTCTTCTTCAAAGCAGCACGCTCCACAGCTTTGGTTTTCTTCACTTCCAGAGCAGAAGGAAGAACTGGGCTTGGTGTTGGTGCAGGCGGAGCAGTGAGGGTTGGATCAATTTCATCAGGCCCAACTGATGCAGTTGGCCTATTCTGAGTAGTTTCTTCAGGCGCAGCAACTGAGTCTTCAGCTGGCCTGGGAAGTTCTTCAGGTGTAACACTAGTGGTTGCCCTGGCAGTTTCTTTAGCGGCTGGAATTTCTTCAGCTGCCCTGGTACTTGCAGTTTCATCAGCAGCCTGATTTTCATCAGCAGTGCTTGCAATTCCTTCAGTGGCTTGAGCAGATGCCTCAGCCTGAGTAATGTCAATGTGCACAGGAGCAGCAGCACTTGAGGTGAATTTCTTCGTCAGCTAAATGAATCTGACTTTGGCAATCTGCCATTCAGCCTTGTAGGCATCAAATTCTTTGCTGAGCTTCTTGATGTCAGCTTGTAGTGCAATGAGATGTTCAGGTGAAAGACTGAGGACATTGTCCTTGAGATAGCGCTGCTTCTTGTACTGCGCTTTCTTAGCGACTCGGGCTTGGTCATACTTCCACTTTTCTTCAGCTATGAACACCGTCACAATGTGACCCTTGTCTAGGGGTGAGGCCCAACTCCGGCATTGGAGCATTTGTATCCTTGTGCCATAGATCGATGAAATCGAGCATTTTCTTCAGATCGATTAGAAGGGCACAACACTCCCTTTGGCTCTAGCGGCACGCTGCTGTCTGTCCATGATGATATCAGCTAATTCATCATCATCAGCTTCATCATCAAAAGGTGTTTGAAAGACCACCTGCTTCTTGTGAGGACTTGGTCTAGTGCCTCGTCCAGCAGTGGCCTTGGCCTTCAGCAGAGTGGGACCGGTTGATGAAGGGTGAGCTGAAGAACTTGCTGAAGCTCCTGAGGCAATTGATATGCCAGTGGTCCTTTGGCATGTGGCGAGATGCACCGGTGTTGAGGACTTTGCCGGAGGAGCTGAGGGTTTTGAAACCCGAGGAATTTGAGCAGCCTGAGGAATTGGGGCAACTTGAGGAAATTGCCTTGGTGGCATTGAGGAAATTGACCGTGAGGGCATTGAAGAAGAACTTGGCCATGAGGGCATTGCCGAGGATGGTGGTTTCTTGCCTGGCTTATTTGGCATAGTGTAGGACCTTGAAGTATGTCTAGAGGGGGGGTGATTAGACTACTTGACCAATTAGAAACTTAACCTTTTCCCAATTTTAGACTTTGGCAGATTTTAGATATCTTTGGACAAGTCAAGCAATATTCACACAATTCAAGCAAGCATGCAAAGAGTATATGAGTAGCGGAAATTAAAGAATGCAACTTGCAAGAATGTAAAGGGAAGGGTTTGGAGGATTCAAACGCAATTGGAGACACGGATGTTTTTGTCGTGGTTCCGATAGGTGGTGCTATCGTACATCCACGTTGATGGAGACTTCAATCCACGAAGGGTAACGGTTGCGCGAGTCCACGAAGGGCTCCACCCACGAAGGGTCCACAAAGAAGCAACCTTGTCTATCCCACAATGGCCGTCGCCCATGAAGGACTTGCCTCACTAGCGGTAGATCTTCACGAAGTAGGCGATCTCCTTGCCCTTACAAACTCCTTGGTTCAACTCCACAATCTTGTCGGAGGCTCCCAAGTGACACCTAGCCAATCTAGGAGACACCACTCTCCAAGAAGTAACAAATGGTGCATTGATGATGAACTCCTTGCTCTTGTTCTTCAAATGATAGTCTCCCCAACACTCAACTCTCTCTCATAGGATTTGGATCTGGTGGAAAGAAGATTTGAGTGGAAAGCAACTTGGGGAAGGCTAGAGATCAAGATTCATATGGTAGGAATGGAATATCTTGGCCTCAACACATGAGTAGGTGGTTCTCTCTCAGAACTGGTAAGTTGGAAGTGTAGGTTTGTTCTGATGGCTCTCTCCACGAATGAAGAGGAGGTGGAGGGGTATATATAGCCTCCACACAAAATCTAACCTTTACACACAATTTACCAAACTCGGTGGGATCGAATCCACAAACTCGGTCAGACCGATTTAGTAAATCTAGTGACCGTTAGGGTTTTTGGTGGGACCGACATGAAACTCGGTGAAACCGATATAGTTAGGGTTAGGGCATAACGTAATCTCGGTGAGACCGATTACACAAACTCGGTGAGACCAATTTTGGTAATTAGCTAACCAGTGAGTTGGTCCGGTAAACTCGGTGGGACCGATTCGCTCTTTTTGGTGAGACCGAAATGTTACGAAAGGGAAACAGAGAGTTTACATTGCAATCTCGGTGGGACCGATCGCTCACTTCAGTTAGACCGAAACGTTACGAAGGGAAATAGAGAGATTACAATCCTATCTCGGTGAGACCGAGATCCCTATCGGTGAGACCAATTTGCCTAGGGTTTGTGGCAGTGGCTATGACATTTGAACTCGGTGGCGCTAGATAGAAAGAATCGGTAGGACCGATTTTGACTTTTGGTTTAGGTCATATGTGGATGTGAGAAAGTAGTTGAGGGTTTTGGAGCATATCACTAAGCACTTGAAGCAAGAGGCTCATTAAGCAACACCTCATCCCTCCTTGATAGTATTGGCTTTTCCTATAGACTCAATGTTATCTTGGATCACTAAAATGTAAAATGTAGAGTCTTGAGCTTTTGAGCTTGAGCCAATCCTTTGTCCTTAATATTTTGAGGGATCGACTTTCATCATCCATGCCATGCCATTCATTGAGCTTTCCTGAAATATTTGTCTTGGAATAGCATTAGCTCAATGAGCTATATGTTGTTATGAATTACCAAAACCACCTAGGGATAGTTGCACTTTCAATCTCCCCCTTTTTGGTAATTGATGACAACATATAGATCAAAGCTTCGACAAATGATAATAAGATTGAAAAACATCGTTGCTTTGAGAAGTATGTGATAAGCAAGAGCTCCCCCTAAATTTGTGCATAGTTTAAGATTTGCTTTGGACTGCAAATGCACAAGGAATTAGGCTCATGGGTTACTCTTCCATGTCACATACATCTTGGTGGAGCGCTCAAAATAATAAAGATTGAATACATGCACTCATCACCAAGAAAAGTGAATGATCATATAAGGATAAGTAAGATAATATCATCTAACAAGCATAAGTGTAGCTTATGATCAAACACATGATCATCAATGTCTCACAGATAATAGCATAGTATCTCAAGCAATCAAAGTTCAACCAAGAAGACAAGAGAGAACAAAAGCAAACTCTCTCTCTCGAAGCCTATGATCTATACATTTTTCTCCCCCTTTGGCAACAAGTTACCAAAAAGTTCCTAGAAAATGCATAGTACTATATCGTCTCTCAGGCTTGGTCTTCAGTTGGTGGTATAGAGATGGCTCCTTGGACAAAGACTTCAGTTGATGTGGATGGAGCTGAAGGAGTTGGTGCTGGAGCTGGTTGCACTGGAGCTGTAGCTGGTGCAGTTGAAGTGACTCTGGTGTCTGTTACTGGCTCTGCAGCTGATCTCTGAGCTCGAGGCACTCTGGCAAATGCATCTGTAGTTATCCTGCCCTTCCTCTCCCGCATGTCATCCTGTAGCTGCTCCACAACTAACTGAATCTCAGTTACTTTGACATCTAAATCATAGAATTTTGTTACCATGATTCTTTCCAGGCGCTCCTGGTTTTGAGTTAGGGTGGCCAACCCTTTCTCAATCCTCAGAGTTGATGCTATCAAGTAACCAAGATGGTCCTGCTTGTTCTTCAAAAAGTACTCAGATGCCTCCTCTTGAGTTGGCATCTTGGCAGCCTTCTCTTTCTTTGCTTTCTCCTTCTTCTCTTGAGCTTGTACTGATGATGGTTCTTTCGCATTCATCACAACTTGATTGTCCTCAAAGTCTGGATAGAGAACAAAGTGTTCCTTATCCAACAGATATTTTCCTATGGCCATCTGTGAGTTCATAAACTCCTGAATTTTGGGGGGCATATCCACAACTTCTCTTTTGGTTTGCTGTTGTCCTCTTGATAGTCTCAACCATGAGGCTCATGACCTTGAATTTCTGTGGCACATCAAATATGTGTAGCAAATTAATTGCATGCCCTCTGATCATGTTGTGGTCACCTGACTTGGTAAAAAGAGTGTGCCTTAGGATCCAGTTGATCGTTGGCAGCCCTGACAGAAGAAAATGGACTGACCCAAACTTGAAAGTCTCAAGAGCTTCGTCTGGGATCTCCTTGTACATATGTGACATAGAATTGTGATCCATCTTTTTCTTGGCATAAACGTCCAAGTCATCTTCACTCTCCTTTGGAGCATTGATCAGATTTGCCCATTCCTCAATAGTTGATTGATATCTCGTACCTTCAGACATCCAAACTATCCTGCCATCTGGATAGAAATGTGCTGTGCAGTAGAATTGCATAATGAACTCATCATTCCAGTTTGTGAGCTTCTGCCCAACAAAGTCTGCAACTCCACACGCACTGAAGTTGTCATACACTCCAGGATAGTGTTCTTAATTCTCCTTCATGTAGGTCCAGTCGACCCACCTCATATCACACATTATAGGCTTCTTGTCCAACAAGATTGTCTCATAGAAATCCTGCTGTTCCTTTGTGTGGAACCTGTAATTAATAGCAGTCCTTCTCCTGGTGGCATATGGATCTGACTCTCTCCATAGCCTCAACCCTGAATCTCTCCTGATTTTCATGTTCTCAGCCACAGGATGAGCATCATTGTGGTCTGGAATCTTGGGTTTGAGCTTCCTCAGGACTTGTCCTTCATCATCTTCCTCAGCAGCAACTTCAGGCACTGGGGCCTTGTTCTCCTCAGCAGCTGGTATACTCCTGGTATTCCTCTTAGGTGCACTCTTGGGCTTGGAGGCAGCTTTGGGTGCTGGTCCAGCAACCTCTTCTTCCTCTTCTTCAGAGTCTCTCCTCATAGAGGGATTGCCAAGAACTTTGGCAGTAGTGGTTCTGACTTCTTTTTCTTTTTATCTTGACCAGCAGCTTCATCTTCTGACTCAATAGTAAACTTCATGGTTTCTCCAGTGGCAACCTTCCTGGGTTTGGAAGTGGGAATCCTTCTTGTAGGTGCCTTCTTCTGCACTACTGGCTTAGTGACTGCAGTTGAACCATATTCTTTCTTGACCACCTTCTTCTCTGTAGTGGCCTCATCGTCTACTGCCACATAATCCTCATCCTCAGAGTCTGAGGTTCTCTTCCTTCTGGCTCTTGTGGCTGCTTTAGGCAAATTGCTAGGAGTGCTTCGGCTGCCATCATCTAAAGTGCTAGAGGGACTAGTGCCCTCACTCATGTGAATCTGCTCTTCTGACTTGTTCTGGCTGTCACTTTGGTCTGACATGTTGAATACACTGATTGCTGACCCTGTGAATAGTTATAGATGAGATAGAGTGGATGAGCATCACAAAATGCAGAGATTTTTGCAAAAGAATGATTCAAAAACTTAGTTTTAGTTTTCCACAGAAAGCATTTCGGATCAACCGATTTTCAAACTTGGTGATATCGAAGCAGTTTTGGAACCTAAACTAGTGAACTCGGTCAAACCGAGTCATAGTTTGGTGGCACCAAGACTGCTAGGGTTTCACAAAGTTCTAAAATCAGCAATTCTCAGTCAGACCGAGAGTTACTAGTGCAATGGTGTTAGCCGAATCGGTGGGACCGAGTTTTTCAACTCGGAGGGTCCGAGATGGTTTCGGCAGAAACCTAACCCTAAATTTTCAAATCGCATCTATTCTAAGGATTGTTTTGACTGGATAGAGGTGTTTCAATCATGGCAAGAATCATAATGAACACAATGTGCTGAGAATCAGATGAGGATAGCACTGTGATCGAGTTCATACCCTAGTTCAGCGATGAACTCGCTGCGGCGGCAACAGCGGAGATGAAATCCGTTGACGGCGGCGAAGGCCAGCGATAGGAGGCGGCTGGCGACGAAGTCGACGATCCGGAGACCTAGAAGGCAGAGCGAGCTATGCGCGGGTGAAGAGGTTTGGAGAAAGTTTTCCAATTTTTTGCCCGTGTGAATATATAGCCCGACACTATCGGTGTGACCGAGTGGAACGACTCGGTGGCACCGAGATGCATAACTGTTGACAGTTACAGCAACTCGGTGTGACGAAAAGTTCAAATCGGTTGCACCGAGATTGAAAACCTAGATCGACTTAGTGATCTCGGTATGACCGAAATGGAAGAATCGGTCAGACCGAAAAGCATAAAGAAGTTTTGGAAGTTTAAGTCTATGACGAATCGGGGACTCCGAGTGCTCCTCACACAGAGTGGTTCGAATCTAACTTGATCAAATTTTGTGATGTAGCATGAATAGAGTTTGAGACGAGAAAAGTATAGATAGCTAGAGAAGGTTCTTAGGCATTCTTGTCCATCCACTTGGCCAAAGAAAAAGAAACCAATCAATCAAAACAACAAGTGGATGTCCTCGAATGAGTGAAATATGCAACCAACATGCTCACACAATAAAATGGCAAATGAAATATGTGGCAAAGCATGCACAACCAATTCTAGCATCTATCAACCAATTGGCGATGACTAGGTCATCTATATATGAGTATATTGACTTAGGAGTCAAATGAGAACATTTGATCATAGGTCATACTCATCGTTTAAGCTCAAGTGGGGTTACCACTTTTACATAATGCATTGATGTGTTCACATCATTAGAGTTGCTTTGACTCAATTGTTAGAGTTAAGATCCCCCTAGATGTGAGATCCCCCCTTAGAGGGATGAACTAACCTTGGGTTTTGTCGATGATGACTTCATGTAGGTGTTGAAGATGTGGATGCTCAATATTGATGTAGATCATTTGGAGCAATCCTTTGGAGTGAGTTGCACTTTCAATACCTACATGGGTTAGTCCCACAAGGAACAAACAAGAATATCCATAGACATAGAGTGATGCACACACAAATGATGTCCATGAAAACATTAGGTTACCTTGTCCCTTGCCTTACTAACATGAGGGTTTGTGACTCCTTGAACTAGTGCAAGATATGGAAGTTGATTGCACTTGTCCTTGCCATAATGATATGAGTGAAGAATGTTGGCAGAGTCACCCTGAAGAACTCTCTAGTTCTTCTTCTTCGGGATCCACATCATCTTGATGGGAATCCTTGGAGTTGTAGTTGTACTTGATGAAGTAGAACTTGACGTAGTCTTGGGAACCCACTTGACCAAGGCCTTAGGTGCTTCTTCAAATGCATCAATCTCCTCTTGAAGCTTGTCCTTGCCTTTGTCCTTGTGGTCTTGTGGTGGAAGATAATCTTGTGCTTGTGTTCCCTTGAAGGAAGTAGGATCATACTTCTCTTGTTGAGGAACAAACTTCGTCTTGGGGTATTGATCTTCTTCCCACTCAAGTCCATTGGCATTGAACTTTCGTTCAAAACCAACACCTTGATTCTTCCGGTGCCTTCCTTGCTTGTGCGTACAATTTCCTCGAATTGCTTACTCCCGGCAAGGCTCTTGTATACACCTTTCTCTATAATTCCCTTCAATAAGCTATTTTCTTGCTCAAGTGTAACTTGGCTAAGAGAATCATTAGTGGAATCAAGAGAACTACTAGAAGCAACAATGTTGGATTTGGCATTATTATTGTTACTACTAGAGGAAGAATCTTTCTTGTTCTTGTTACTAGACTTGACTTGAGACATGTAAGTAGATAAGAGTAAACGCTTGGCAATGTAAGAAGAACTTTTCTTACGGAGATCATCATTGATTGCCTTTAAGAACTCATGCTCTTGCTCAAGGTTGAGCTTTTCAAAGCGTAACTTCTCATGAGCCCTTAAAAGTTCTTGATGATCTTCGAAGATAGTTTCATGAGCTAACTTAAGAGTGTTTAGTTATTTAGTTAGAATCTCAATCTTCTCCTTATCATTTTCATTCGTTTTATCTTGATTAGCATGATTAATTGACATTTCATCATAGTATTCATTACTAGAGTTGTCAATAAGTAAATCATCATCACCTAACAAGTCATCTTCCTCACTATTAAAATCAACATACTCGTGGTGTGTTACCCTAGGACCTTTAGCCATGAAGCATCTTCCAATTCCTTCATTTGGTGAATCAAATATGTCGTAGGAGTTGGTTGACACAAGTGCTAGACCGGCAACACCTTCATCTGGAGTATATTTGGAGTCGGAGTGATAGCTTCTCTCAGAGTGATTGTCGGAGTCGGAGCCGGATACCCATTCACCAACATGAGCTTGATGTCTTCGTTTTGTGTAGCTCTTTGATGACTTGTCTTTCCTTTCTGAATCCTTGCTTCTTCGTGAGGGTCTTCATTCATAACGATCATCTCTACTCCTTCTCTCTCTTGGTGGTCATTCTTCTCTTCTACTTCTTCTTTTTGGAGAATCCTCTCTTCTTTTGTAGGGTGTCGTACACTCATTGGAATAGTGTCCAGGTCTCCCACAATTGTAGCAATTGCGCTCTCGACTAGAAGATCTTTTGTCATTGTAGGACCTTGACTTAGAGCTTCTTTCTTTGCTTCTACTCTTGTAGAATTTGTTGAAGTTCTTCACCATTAAGCTCAATTCTTCATTGAAGGTTTGTTTCTCACTTGATGATGTGGGGGCTTCACATGAGGCTTTGTAAGCACCACTTGACTTGTTGTGAAGTTCCTCCTTATCCTTGAGTGACATCTCATGAGCAACAATTCTTCCAATGACTTCCGTTGGATTGAGATCTTTGTAATTTGGCATCATTTGGATCAATGTGCACACGGTATCATATTTTCCATCCAATGCTCTTAGGATCTTCTTGATGATGAATCTGTCGGTCATCTCTTCACTTCCTAAGCCGGCAATCTCATTTGTGATAAGAGCAAGCCTAGAGTACATTTCAGCGACATCTTCACCATCCTTCATTTTGAACTTGTCAAGCTGACTTTGGAGCACATCCAACTTGGATTCCATGACAGAGTCGGTACCTTCATGCATATCAATCAAAGTATCCCAAATTTCCTTTGCATTCTCAAGACGGCTTGAGCGTTGTATTGCAGCATCTTCAATTCATCCGCGCTAGCTTCACGGTTCGGTTCTCTCCCATCAAAGAATTCACCTTGCAAGCCAATACACACAATAGCCCAAACGGCGGGGTTATGTCCGAGAATATGCATTTTCATCTTATGCTTCCAACTAGCAAAATTAGTGCCATCAAAGTAAGGACCTCTATGGTGATAATTTCCCTCGCTAGATGCCATACTCTCCTAGGTTGTGAAACCAAGGCTATGACCACCAAAAGCTATGGAAATCAAAGCAAATGGAGACCAAGGCTCTGATACCACTTGTAGGACCATGAAGTATGTCTAGAGGGGGGGTGATTAGACTACTTGACCAATTCGAAACTTAACCTTTTCCCAATTTTAGACTTTGGCAGATTTTAGCTATCTTTGGACAAGTCAAGCAATCTTCACACAATTCAAGAAAGCATGCAAAGAGTATATGAGCAGCGGTAAAGCA
This sequence comes from Triticum dicoccoides, assembly GCF_002162155.2. Lineage (NCBI taxonomy): Eukaryota > Viridiplantae > Streptophyta > Magnoliopsida > Poales > Poaceae > Triticum > Triticum dicoccoides. The sequence goes on from NC_041389.1 coordinate 261,458,708, forward strand.
TGCAACTTGCAAGAATGTAAAGGGAAGTGTTTGGAGGATTCAAACGCAATTGGAGACACGGATGTTTTTGTCGTGGTTCCGATAGGTGGTGCTATCGTACATCCACGTTGATGGAGACTTCAACCCACGAAGGGTAACCGTTGCGCGAGTCCACGGAGGGCTCCACCCACGAAGGGGCCACGAAGAAGCAACCTTGTCTATCCACCATGGCCGTCGCCCACGAAGGACTTGCCTCACTAGCGGTAGATCTTCACAAAGTAGGCGATCTCCTTGCCCTTACAAACTCCTTGGTTCAACTCCACAATCTTGTCGGAGGCTCCCAAGTGACACCTAGCCAATCTAGGAGACACCACTCTCCAAGAAGTAACAAATGGTGCGTTGATGATGAACTCCTTGCTCTTGTGCTTCAAATGATAGTATCCCCACACTCAACTCTCTCTCTCATAGGATTTGGATCTGGTGGAAAGAAGATTTGAGTGGAAAGCAACTTTGGGAAGGCTAGAGATCAAGATTCATATGGTAGGAATGGAATATCTTGGACTCAACACATGAGTAGGTGGTTCTCTCTCAAAACTGGTAAGTTGGAAGTGTAGGTTTGTTCTGATGGCTCTCTCCACGAATGAAGAGGAGGTGGAGGGGTATATATAGCCTCCACACAAAATCTAACCATTATACACAATTTACCAAACTCGGTGGGACCGAATCAACAAACTCGATCGGACCGATTTAGTAAATCTAGTAACCGTTAGGGTTTTCGGTGGGACCGACATGAAACTCGGTGAAACCGATATGGTTAGGGTTAGGGCAGAACGTAATCTCGGTGAGACCGATTACACAAACTCGGTGAGACCGATTTTGGTAATTAGCTAACCAGAGAGTTGGTCAGGTAAACTCGGTGGGACCAATTCGCTCTTTTCGGTGAGACCAAAATGTTACGAAAGTGAAACAGAGAGTTTACATTGCAATCTCGGTGGGACCAATCGCTCACTTCAGTTAGACCGAAACATTACGAAGGGAAACTGAGAGATTACAATCCCATCTCGGTGAGACCGAGATCCCTATCGGTGAGACCGATTTGCGTAGGGTTTGTGGCAGTGGCTATGACATTTGAACTCGGTGGCGCTGGATAGAAAGAATCGGTAGGACCAATTTTGACTTTGGGTTTAGGTCATATGTGGATGTGAGAAAGTAGTTGATCGTTTTGGAGCATATCACTAAGCACTTGAAGCAAGAGGCTCATTAAGCAACACCTCATCCCTCCTTGATAGTATTGGCTTTTCCTATAGACTCAATGTGATCTTGGATCACTAAAATGTAAAATATAGAGTCTTGAGCTTTTGAGGTTGAGCCAATCCTTTGTCCTTAATATTTTGAGGGATCGACTTTCATCATCCATGCCATGCCATTCATTGAGCTTTCTTGAAATATTTGTCTTGGAATAGCATTAGCTCAATGAGCTACATGTTGTTATGAATTACCAAAACCACCTAGGGATAGTTGCACTTTCACATAGCCTTCTTGCTTGAAGAAGCTTCAGCAACGGCAGCGGTAGCAGAAGAATCTTCATTGAATTTCTTAACTGCTTCTTTGGCCTGCTTGGCCAGCTTAGCTTGCCGCTTGGCCCACTCATCAGCATAATCTTCACCATGTTTAAGGCTTGTTGGATCAGCCAATTGGCCAGGTGCCAGAGGAGGTCTTGGGCACGGAGGGTTGAGAGCGAATTTCTTCATGTATTTGGGAGTGACATATATGTACTCCCTCCACTCTCTTGCCCATCTTCTTTCTATCCTCTGAATGCGCACTTTGCGCTCATTCTTCGTTTCCTTGCCGTGAATTGCCTCATCAGGCGTGCAGTACCGTACATAGATATCCGCAGGGATCTCAAAAGTAGTATTGACCTCAAGCTTCTTTCCTCCTTTCTGAGGCCTTTTTCCATCTGCCATTTTCTTCAGCTGAGGAATTTTCACAATCGAGTTCTCTGAAGAAGTATGCAACTTTTCTTCGAGGAACACTGCAAATGAGTTAAGTTGATGAGAACTTAGTGATTCAACAGCAGACATGTGTACCTGTGAACAGAGTATAGGTTTGAAGAATTTGGAGAGGTCATATGCGTTCTCAGAAGGTTTATTAAATTGAACAAGTTTGAGGAAATTGACCCATTGTTTCTTGAAGAATTTCACTAAGTGTTCTTTGTCTTAGGTTCCAGAGTTGTGCGGATCGTGAGATTCACACAATTGAGGAATCATGAAGAAAAATGCCACTTAGAGAAACACATCAAGAACTGAAGATTTGTGCTAGGTGTTTAAAGTGTGGAGGTTGAAGAATAAACACCTTTTGAGGATTTGATGAAAATCATCAGAAGAATAAATGCGGTAAAAGTAACTTCTTAATTACCCTTTACGAAGAACATGACGAACTGTAAGAGTAGATTTGGAAGTTCGTCGGCTCGGATCTTCCACGCCCTAACTTGGCAGAGGAAGACGTCTACGACGGCGGCGGAGGGAAGATTTCCGTGGCCGGTGCGAGTACGACGGCGATGAGGTCGAGGCAGTGAAGCTCTTCCTCACCGGCGACGATGGAGTTAGCGGTGGCGCTAGGGCTTGAGAAGCTCGAGCGAGGGAGTGAGGTTGAGCGGAGTAAAAGTGAAATGAGGAAGGGAAGGGGGTATTTATAGCTGAGGTGAAAAACTGTTCGCCCGAAGAATTTGGACGAACATGCCCCTGACCCTTCTCATTCACGCGACATGTGTCACCCACGTACTGAGAGGTGGAGATCGTGTGAGATCGTGGGTTAGTAGATAAGTATAGAGTGGAATGCATAACGTTTTGAGCGCCAAAAGCCGAAAATTTCAGATAAGAATATTTTAAAGTGTCGTTTGCAATTTCTTCAGCTATCAAGGACACAGTGAAGAATTTGAATGAGTTTCAAGTAGAACACACATGAAGAATTTGTGAATAGACTGGGTTGAGTTTAGCATAGAGGGGGAAGGGTCCGATCACATTCACTTAGCAGAAAAATCAACTTGAAGAATTAGCAATAAGTGAATGCTGTAGAGGACATAA